>NC_051057.1:468866-506366 GCF_904848185.1 Acanthopagrus latus
GCTCAGAGTCATCGCAGTCCACGGCTCCTCTGCAGCAGCACCGGGGTCTCTCCCCTCCCGAGCGGCTGTGCAGGCGGCAGGCTGGTGTGTCGGGGGCTGACTGGGGCAGCAGGAGCGGACACCGCGGCCGCTCGCTCTGTGGATTTGAGCGCGGATGGCTGCCGTTTACTCTGTTGATCCATTATATCTCTGACTTCTTTGTAGATTCCATTGGTACTTTACCGATAACCTGAAGCTGCCGAGTCTCGATCTTCACTTTCACTCTTTCTCTCCAGATTAGGATGTCATTGTTCATCTTGTAAAAATGCACATAGTCTGTTTGATCTTCTCCCTCCTTTTACTGTTGTTACTTCAAATATGTTTGTCTCTGTAGTGAGTTTGTGATAATTTGGTAATGATTTCTCTATCAACCATTTGTATATGGCTTAAAATAATCTCTTTAATCTCCCCTCCCGGTTGGGGGAGAGCTACTGCCTCAGGTGGAGGAGTTTAAGTATCTTGGGGTCTTGTTCACGAGTGAGGGAAGGATGGAGCGTGAGATCGACAGGCGGATCGGTGCGCCAGCCACAGTAATGCGGTCGTTGTATTGGTCTGTCGTGGTGAAGAGAGAGCTGAGTCGAAAGGTGAAGCTCTCGATTTACCGGTCAATCTACGTTCCTACCCTCAGCTATGGTCATGAACTTTGGGTCATGACTGAAAGAATGAGATCCCGGATACAAGCGGCTGAAATGAGTTTCCTCCGCAGGGTGGTGGGGTGCTCCCTTAGAGATAGAGCTCTGTCACCCGGGAGGAGCTCGGAGTAGAGCCGCTGCTCCTCCACATCAAGAGGAGCCAGCTGAGGTGGCTCGGGTATCTGTTTCGGATGTCCCTGGGACACCTCCCTCAGGAAGTGTTCCTGGCATGTCCCGCCGGGAGGAGGCCCCAAGGAAGACCCAGGACACGCTGGAGTGACTATGTCAGCCAGCTGGCCTGGGAATGCCTTGGGATCCTCCCGGAAGAGCTGGAGGAAGTGTCTGGGGAGAGGGAAGTCTGGGTGTCAATGCTCAGGCAGCTGCCCTCGTGACCCGGTCGGATAAGCGGATGAAAATGGATGGATGGATGGAATAATCTCTTTATTTTTCTGAAAAATGCTTGGTTTTCACCGAACCCGTAGTCATATTGTATCGTATCGATATCAAGATATCTAGCGTGAATATCGAGATGTGAAATTTTGTCCATATCGTTCAGCCCTATCCCAAACCCAAAGTGACTGTTTTTACACCAGGGTGGCAAAGTAACTTCCTGCTGCTTAAAAAGGGCCTGGACAGCGTTCTAGGGCCTCACAGGCAAGTGAAGACTACAAGTACCAAGTCCTTCTCGACCACCTCAGATTCCCTGCTGCACTTCATATAGCCAAGCGGTTCATCAACAGTGCAACGCCATACACTACTGGTATGCAAGCCTTCATGCAAAGATATGGTCAGCCCAGACAGCTTGTGCAGGGAGAGCTAAATGCCATCCTGAATGCTCCACAAGTGAAGGCCAGAGACTATCAAGCTATTGAAGATTTTTCAGCATCAATTGGAACACTAGTTAAGCACAACACAAGGTCCCTCATCTCCAGAGCTGCTGTGTGGTTCTCATGTCGACACACTACTCACTAAGCTTCCTGCTAACTTCAGAGATGCCTTTGCTGAATACTGCTTCAATAGGGGAATTTTCCAGAGTGGCAGTGACTGGACATATGCTCTTCCTGATCTGGCAGAATGGCTTGAGAGGAAAGTCCAGACACTGCAGGTGCATGTCCACCAGAACCCACACATGCTGACAGCCGGGAGCGCAGATCAGCAAAGCAGCCAAGAGTGAACTCTGCAACTATTCTACTGTGTAACCACCATGGGGCTCAGCAACCTAATCCACCTCCTGCATCAAGAAGTGTGACAAGTTTAAGCCCTATTGCCCTTACTGTAATAACCAAGTGCACTACCTCAACATTGACTGTGAGTACATCCCACAGCATGATTTACATAGACCAAAATGGCCATTCAGGTAGAGTGATGCTGAAGGTTGTCCCAGTACGTCTGCACAATGGGAAGAAAGCACTCAATACTTATGGTGTTCTGGATGACGGATCTGAAAGAATAATCGTACTACCAGCTGCCGTGCAACAACTTGAAATCTTGTCCCTGAGGACAATTCACAGGACAAGGTGCAATTAAAGGGAGCTACAATCTCACTCAACGTGCTAATCCAGATGAAGAAAGGGATGAAACATAACATTCAACATGCCTTCACAGCAGCAGAACTGAATCTAGCTGAACAATCATGTGCAGCTGAAAACCTGAAACAAAGCTACCAACATAGACAGACAGAGACATTCCATTGCACTCCTACAATAGAGTCAAGCCTATGCTACTCATCGGTTCTGACAACCCGCACCTGATCACCTGGTATCCCTGTCCCAGCTGTCTTCATTCTTCATTCCTCTCCCCTTTGGAAGAGCTACATCAAAATGTTGAAAGACTCTGGAAGCTAGACACATTGCCATTCAGAAACAGTAAGGAGGTGACCTGCTCTGGTGAGGATAAAGCAGCTACGGAACAACTGGAGCAGAAGACCATTAGAATCACAGTTGAAGGTGTGTCCTGCTGTGCTACCCCATTGTTGCGTAAACCAGACGCACCCACACTCCACCCACAGCCGTAATGGCTCTCCTCAGAGCTACTGAGTGCCGCCTGGCTACCAACCCTGAATAATTTGCAGTGTACAATGAGGAGATTCACAAATTAGAGAAAGCTGAAATGCTGTTAAGATCAACGCTGATGAGATGTCAAAGGAAGGAATCATGGTTCCTCCCTCACCATCTTGTTTATCATAATGGTAAAGCCAGAGTTGTCTTCAACTGCTCATTCAACTATCAACAAGCCTGCCTTAATAATAACCTGCTTCCTGGGCCCACCTTGAGTTCACCACTGCTTGGTGTGCTACTGAGGTTCAGTGAACATGCTGTAGCCATCAGTGGAGATATCCACGGCATGTTCCATCAGGTATGCCTCCTCCCTGAAGACCGACCACTTCTCCGCTTCCTGTGGCGTGATGCTGAGAGAGAGTGCTGCCCAGGCGTTTATGAGTGTTTTGCCATTTGGGACTACCTGCAGCCCATGCTGTGCAACCTATGCTTTGCAACGTCATGTGCAAGAACACAGTGAGAGCAATGAAGATGTGGTCTAATCTGTGCTGCAAGCATGTTATGTTGTCTCCAGTCTCTGTAGTCTCAGGATCAAGCCAGACAACTCATTGACAAGATGAGAGCTCTTCTAGCCAGTGGAGGCTTTGATATGAGACAGTGGTCCAGCATCATGCCTGTGGTCATCACCCATCTACCTCCCGAAGCCAAATCAGCAGGATGTGAGTTACGGCTGACTGTAAATAAGACCAAGCCACAGGACTCAACACTCGGTCTCCTGCAGACCTGACACTCTTGGCTACAAACACCGAATCATCCCAGTGACTGAACCGACCATGAGATATGTATATCAGTTTTTAGCCAGTCAGTACAACCCTCTGGGCTACATATTACCATATACCATGAATGCCAAGATCCTGGTTCAAGCCCTGTGGAGAAAGGAGAGAGGATGGGATGAGCCCATTGTGGACAGTCTCCTCCCCATATGGCAAGTGTGGGAGAGTGAGCTCCCCCAGCTTCAACACATCACACTGCCAGGTTGCTACACCACTAATGTTCCTACTGATGCTCCTGTTGAACTACACATCTTCTGTGATGCCTCAGAGAAAGCCTACGGTGCTGTAACATACATGAGGATTGAAGACAGTGAAGGAAAGGTACAGGTGGCATTTGTGATGGCAAGGTCTCATGTAGCACCGAAGAAACAACTGTCAATACCTCACCTGGAGCTGTGTGCGGCCCTGTCAGGTGCACAATTAGCCAAGATCCTGCACACTGAACTGACTCTCACTGCATGAAAAGTGGGATTTAACATGTAAATGAAAATGCTGTGAGCAAATCAGGGTAGCAGGGGGAGTTTTACCCCAGGTGACCTTATTCTAAAAGGCGTTAACTTAATTTTAAGAAAAGCTAAATAGATGAGGCTCAGTATAGCCTAATTATAGACCCTTTAATTTTAGCTTGAATTGATTTATTTGATGAAAGTATGCTGGATTAATTACTGTGTATGTCATTAGCAATGGCCAGTGTTATGTAAAACAATCATTTCTTCATTTCTTTTTTTCTCTCTCTCTCCCGGGAACAAGTTAAAGATATAACCCCAGTTGTTAAGAAGTTAAAATTTGCTAGGCTAGCACCACGGCCATTGTCGAGGAGGCCTGCCGGAGCTTTGAATGGATTGTGCGACCTCTGTCCTTTCGAGCTCTGAGCCACGCTGCAGACACATGAGAGACAATTATGAAATACAGGGCAGCGCACCACAGACGTCTGCAAAAACAGACACTGCGTGGTGCTGTAGGATTTTGGGCTTCTCATGAGTTTCCCATTTGTTGTGTGGGCAGATTATGCTTTGTACATGCTGTGTGTTTGTGCTAATAAAGCTCAATCTATCTATCTATCTATCTATCTATCTATCTATCTATCTATCTATCTATCTATCTATCTATCTTTCTATCTCTCTCTCTCTCTATATATATCTATATATATCTATATCTATATCTATCTCTATATATATATGTCTATCTCTCTCTCTCTATATATATACAGTATCTCTCTCTCTCTATCTCTCTCTCTCTCTCTCTCTCTCTCTCTCTCTCTCTCTCTCTCTCTCTCTATATATATATATATATATATATATATATATATATATATATATATATAGAAGTAAGTATGTATGTGTGTGTGTGTGTGTGTGTGTGTGTGTGTGTGTGTATGTATGTATGTATGTGTATATATATATATATATATATATATATATATATATATATATATATATATATATATATATATATATATATATACACACATACATACATACATACATACACACACACACACACTATTTTTTTTCTTACTTCTTACATAATTCATAATGACCCAGGGTGACCAATCAAGGGTGATTTTGCTTGTGATATTTGCTTGTAGTGGTTTTATCCAATACTGAGTGAGGATAATCAAGCCAGCCCATGGAGATGGCAAGGCGTGGTTTTGCTGCTATTCATATGCAAATTAGAGCCATTCGCACAGATTCCATGACTGTTCTGCACTGGATCCAGTCCAAATCTCAGCAGTACAAGGTGTTTGTAGGGACACGGATTGCAGAGATTCAAGAGCTAGTTGGAGCAGACAACTGGAGATATGTTCCCTCAGAAGAGAACCCTGCTGACAATATCACCTGTGGGAAATCTTTGGCAGATCTAGTGAAGCCCAACCACTGGACATGTGGTCTGGCTTTCCTCCACCAGCCTCCAGCGGAGTGGCCAACTAATCCTGCTGTTCCAGTTCCACACCTACACCAGCTGAAGAAACCCATGACAACATCTTCTGAGTCCCAGATGTAACTCAGGTGAAATCATGGTCAGAACTGGTGGATGCAACATTTAACCTCACTTGATATATCACTGCATTCTTTGGATATGTGTCTGTTTAATTTACAGTCATCTTACTTCATCTTTACCTGTATATCATATTAATATATTTGTTTGTACATTTCAAGGAAAACCACAACTCAACACATCCTGTACATTGTCCATGTAGCATCAATAAAGAAGGATAAAGGAACTCTCTGAAGTAGCTGCAGATTTCTAACCAAGAACTAAGGCCAGACTGTGTACACCAGCATCTAAATTACAATACAGTGCTCAGCGTAAATGAGTACACCCCCTTTGAAAAGTACCATTTTAAACAATATCTCAATGAACACAAAAACTATTTCCAAAATGCTGAATATGTATAAGTTTAATATAACATCTGTTAAACTTATAACATGAAAGTATGGTCAATAACCTAACTTAGATTACACATTTTTCAGTTTTACTCAAATAAGGGCGATGCAAAAATGAGAACACCCCACAACAAAAACTACTAAATCTAGTGCTTTGTATGGCCTCCATGATTTTTAATGACAGCACCAAGTCTTCTAGGCATGGAATGAACAAGTTGGAAATATTTTGCTACATCAATCTTTTTCTATTCCTTAAGAATTATCTGTTTTAGAGACTGGATGGTGGATGGAGAGTGATGCTAAACTTGTCTCTTCAGAATTCCCCATAGGTGTTCAACTGGGTGCAGATCAGGAGACATACTTGGCTGCTGAATCACGTTCACCCTGTTCTTCTTCAGGAATCCAACACTGACCTTAGATGTGTGTTTAGGATCATTGTCATGTTGGAAAAGTGCATGACATCCAAGGACACGGAGTGATGGTAGGATCTTTTCTTTCAGTATAGGGCAATACATCTGTGAATTCGTGATACCATCAATGAAACGCAGCTCCCCAACACCAGCAGCACTCATGCAACCCCACATAAGGACACTGCCACCACCATGTTTCACTCTGGGCACCATGCATTTTTCTTTGTATTCCTCACCGTTGTGATGCCATACAGGTTCCCAGGTCCCAGTAGTCTTCATCTTTGTCAGGATGGGCCCTGGCAAAATCTAGGTGGGCTTTTTTGTGCCTGGGCTTTAGGAGAGGCTTCCGTCTGGGACGGCACCCATGCATGCCAGTCCTCTGCAGTGTATGCCGTATTGTGTCATGGGAAATAGTCACCCCAGTTTGGCTTTCTACTCCCTTGGATAACTGCAGTGAACTTGCATGCCGATTTTCTTCGACCCTTCTCATCAGAAGACGTTCCTGTCAAGGTGTTAACTTCCATGGACGACCTGGACATCTTTGTGAGATGGTTGCAATTCCATCTTTTTAAAGTTTTTGTACTACTTTTGCAACAGTATTCTGGCTGCTAAGTAAAGCTTTGCTGATCTTCTTGTAGCCTTCACCTTTGCAATGTAAAGAAATTATTTTCTTTCTCAGGTCTTGAGACATTTCTCTTCCATGGGCCATTGCTACTGACATGAACTGGGAAGGGGTTTTCTACACCCTTTTATAGTCAACTGTCTGCTGGACACCTGTGTAATGAATAATTAGACTCACCTGTGGTTGATTATTGTTAAATTAGACATTTGTAGTCTAAAATTTAGCCTTGCTCCAGAGACTTTCACCCTAATTTGAGTAAAACTGAAAATTTTGTTCTCTTAGTTATATTATTAACCTTGAACATTAGATGTATGTTACTGAACTCACTTCCTTGTTTCTGGTTAAGAAGATTCAGACATGTACCACACAAAAGTGTGTGTTCATGCCAGGAAGCCTCCTGATGTTATGTACAAAAGTGACGATAAACTGTTTGCAGCATATGCAGTGTTGTGGTGGAACACAAACAAAATTCTTTGATTGACAAACAGGTCCTCTGACTGTTAAACTGCTGCTGGGGATGATCATCTTTTCCTGGTCATGTACAAGACTAAAGGTGCTAAAGCATCAGTTATATTTTGGAAAAGTGTTGGAAATGACTATACTAAAGAGTCTTATTGTTTCACAGAGGATGCGGCCTAGACCACCTACTAATGTGATTGGATGAGTGAGCTGTCCAACTGTGATCAGATCACTCAGGATGGATGTTGATACTAGGTCTGAGAAGGACCAATGTCACTTTGTACAGCACATTAAAATGAAGTCCAACATGATAAGGAGTAATGTTGTTCATTAGAGAAAAATAGGTGAAGATTTACAGTATTAGCCAAATTGTTCACATCACAAAGCATCCTACAACAGGTCAGTTGAATGTCCAAAAAATGTAGCCCAATGAGCTTTAATCTACATAACACATTGGTCCATGATAAATTATCTCAAATCTAATCTTAGATTTAACTATGGATGTTCATGGTCCCAGAGGAGCCAAAAGTAATGTGATGTTTTATATTACATTTTTTTTTTTACTTTTATTTCAGATTTTCTGATCTTTTATCTAGCACCAGCAAGAGACCTAAATATGCACATTTATATTCCCCAGTAGATGAGCCATTGCTGATACAGCAATTGTCCTCTGGTTCCAAGCTCTGGCTTAAATGTAATCGTTGCACACCTATCACTTTCAGAGCAAGTGCATGTATCCAAACAAATAAAGCTAGCAGACATTCTTCGTATACATCTTTTATTGTTGCACACACCAATCTCTTCAGTACTTGCATGAAGAACACAAAAGGAAAAGCCCCATATATCATATTTAGTCATAATGAGCCAAATAAGCACCAAAACATCATGGCAGACAGGGGCTTTTCACAGATGTTTAAACATAAGCAAGCAATCCTTGAGATTTGTAAGCTATACTTTAACATTGAAGCATACAAACATGAGATGTAAAACAATGTTGTTTAAAGTCAGTTGAATCTAAGATCAAGAAAGTACCAAGCTCTTAGAGGATGATTTTCAGAGAAGCTGGAAATGTCAAGGCTTTGTAGACAACGATAACCATTTCTTTAATAAAATCTGGTACCAAGGTTAAAATTCAAGAGAAAGTTTTTTTTTATGTGGTCAGAAAATTCCCAATAAAGGGAACAACAAAGAAAAGAAGCTTTAAGATAAATTCTAGCCTACCTGTCCATGTTACCTAAAAATTGAATGAATTGCTAAATGTTGGGGACAGAAATCAGAATTTGATTGAACATCAAAGGGATGTTAATGTTTGGACAATGTAGCTTCACTTGAAGAGAACATTAATTTATTGTATCGTATGAAGACTAAAAAACTTTACATTATTTTAATATTTGGAATTTCCAAAACACTGATATGAGATTTCAGACATCCATGCCAGCTGGCAGGTTCCAGTCTGCAACTGTACTTGCTGTTAGGTGAGAGTGCTGACAGCTTCACCACCATGGAAAAAAATATTTATATTTTATTCTCAGTAAAATCTTGACATCCACTATGTGAGTCATCTGAGTGAACTATATTTTCCAACTAAAATGTATTGACATGATATATTTTGTATATTGTGCTGTTTTATCCCCATCCAGCTCACCCTGAAATATCATTTGCAGCATGAAAGCATAGTATGAAAATACAATTAATATACACTGAGCAATGTACCATTTGCTTTATCAAGACATACAATAGCATCAAAATATGTTTTACAATCTGATTTAGAGTAATTATTTCAAGAAAAGTGTAGCAAAGAGTGGAGTCAACAATACATGTTTCTGACAGTCAGCCATCTCAGCAAAAAAATGTCTCACAAATACTTTCAGTTTACTGTCAGTACATTATTAGCTGTTTTGCAAGTCTATCCACATGTCATATGTGTGTTGAAAGATTGTTGGTCACTCTCTCTTCCAATCTGACGAACCTTCTTGCTACACTGCGAAGGATGAGATGCAAAACAACCTAGTCCCTGTGTGTACAAATGCATTGTAATGTTTAGCTGAAGCAAATATTTAGCTTCCTCCAATCAGTGATCCTTGCTGAGCCATAGCAAAATGATATTTCTGATGTTCACTGTTGCTACTATTTTTTTGTTGGTATTGTCAAAATTTGTTTCCCCATCAATTTGTGGGTCCCCTGCAAAATTCATTATTTTAATAATTTCTATTGATCAAATGACTACGAGTAATATGAAAGGTGTCAAGTCAGAGTGATCAATTCACCCTTCTGCCAGAACAAATGTTCTCAAAGCACATTTCTGCAAAACCACGGAGAAGTTTAAACTTTATATTTCTTTATGTTGCAACGTTACATTACTATATGTTGGTTTGAAGACATTTTCTAGGGTTACAAAAACATCACAAACACAACTGGAGACGTCACAAGGTTTCGTTGAAAACAACTGGTTTTGTCACTCAACAACATGGTCTCCTTACAAATATCAAGTAGTTTCATACTTACAAATGTTGAAACGCAGGCACGTACTATGGTCACTGGCTTGGTAGGCTTGTCGCTCTTAACTCCTCTGCTATCACGTTCAACATTGAAAGTGATGAAAGTCAAGTAATAAACTTGTAATAAGAGCATACTGTAGATGTGTCATTATGTGTCATAGCCTATGACATGCACAAATTTGAACACATCTGTGGCTTTCATAAATGTTAACTGCCTACACTTTATCCTGGCAGTTTCCATCAGCTGTATGCGACATTTTAAGATCTATAAGCTCATGGTTTGGTTTTATATGGCTGGCAACTTTGTTTTGGTGAAGTTCCACTTCATGGCTTGTTTCTGCTGCCCCTAAGTGATCCACAATAAATAAATAAATAAATAAATAAATACATACATACATACATACATACATACATACATAAGAAAATTAAAAAAATTGATACATCTTTATTCTCAACCCAACCTTACCGTAACTCTAACCTGACAAGTCAGAATCCTCAATGCACATTCGACTCATATCTACATACAGCATATGAGTAGTGTATTAAGATACAGTGTTACCTTTTACTTCTGTTCTTATAGATAAGGCCAAAACAGTAATCAGAGAATAATGCTTTTAAAATTTGTTATTCATTATATCCACTTGCAGTTTTTTGAGCTTCTGTGCTTCTAGTTTAGACCTTTTGAAATAGTTCTTCAGTAGGCAAGGGATTATCAAGAATGAGGCATGCAGTTAAAGTAAATTATTGCATGACACATAAACCTGGGTTTGCTTCTGTAAAGTGCGTTTTTTTAAGATACCTGCAACAATCAGAAATGGTTTGTCCATTTATACCACCACTACTTGCTATAGTTCAAAATATTGGTACTGTTCATTCATATGTTGGTTTAAATAGAAAGTGAGCATCAGCACTGTCTTTATCAATCTTGAAATAAACATTACTACTCCAACAAGTAGTAGAAGTTGTAGCCTTATGAGAGCTAAAACCAGCAGTATTCCAGCTATTAGCTTTGTTTCAGAAGTGAAAGGGCATTTCAAATTTGGTGTTTGGAAATAATGCCATCTAGTTAGAATCAAGTGTTATTGATCTTTATGGTACAGTATGCAGAATCCATAAAGAACTAAAACACACAGTAGTGTGTATTAGTTATTTATGGATTTTGTACAAATTAGTGTTGCAACAAACATTCTCATCGCCTTGCTGGTTTTGACAAAAGCATCACAGAAGCAGAGAATTTAGGTTATTTCACATCATGAAACGAACAATTGCAACACTGCATCTAACTTGAACGAGTATAACACTGACAATTGATGCCCATATATGGCAAACCACTGACTAGTTCCTCTTCATTCATTTTTTGTGAACTCGCCCGCCTCCCAGCGCAGAGCCATGGCACTCTTGCGTCTTCCTCCAGTGTAGACCTCTGGAAACTGAGAAAGACAGATGATTGTTTAAATGCTTTCAAAGCTCTTCCTCCACCCCCTCATCCACCTTCTCTTTTTTCACTTTCACCTTCTTTGTCCAGTTATTAGGCTGAAGGTTGGACAAGCAAAGATTTGCATGGTAATATTGGTGCATTTTGCCACAATACTTAAAATCGAATAGATACATAGAAATTCCAATGATAAATACATGTGATGGTCATATTTTACATCAAGTATATTAAAAGATATATGCAGCATTTTTTTTAATTGATGATTGTTTCTGTAGAAGAGGATTTTTAAAAATGCTTGAGCTGGCACTTACTCTGTGATCACAGGATAAAGCAGAGCGATCCATCCTGTAGGCTGTTTTCATTGGGGATGATGGGGAGGACTTGCACTTCACTGGCACATCAACTTATAGCAAAGACAAAAGATCAACATTTGATTAAAGATATACAAACAAAATAAACATAATGTTGTAAATAATGTATTGTTCTCTGGTCAGTATTTTGCTGACATACCTGAACTGTCAAATGCCAAAGTGTCCATGTGATTTGACAGCATCCTTTCTGTATTGAACCTGTCTTTGCCATACAGATTTGCCCTCTCTTTCCTCAATTCTTCCTCCCTCTGCTTAACCATCTTGATCTCTTCATCCACCAGTGATATTGAGCTTCTTGAACGCAACTTGAAAAAGGGGTTGTTTAGGAACATTTTTTCCTGGGGCTGCTCACAGGACTTGTTGAGGGAAAACTCTGAGGCACTGCGAATAATCAGATTGGATGTCTCTAAGATGATGACATTGGGGCTTTTGTCCTCAGAGTGCCAGTCGCCAGCCAGAGCTGCAACGTTATCCTTGCCATGTCGGGGGCTGGAGCTGAAATCAGTGCTAGGGTCAAGAATGATAACGTTGTTTGCTGACACTTCATGTTTCAGCGGTTCCTTAGTGGGTGAGGAGGTGATGATGAATGATGGTGTGAGTGGTGTGCTTATGGACCTCGGGATACTTCGTGATGGAGCACAATCAGTTGATTTGCCCATCCTGGAGAAGCCCCTCTCTCTTCTAAAGTTTTCCTCCCTCTCCATTGATAAGCGAATTTCCCTGTCAACTGGTGTTTCTGGGTCATCGTAAGGAGACCTGTAACTGGAATCATCCAGACCGGAATCCTCTGAGCAAGGGCTGAATTGGGTTTGAGGATAATCCCCAACTAGATTCAAGTTCTCCAAAACATGGGTCTTTTTCTGGGCTCTTTCAATGTTCCGGACTGGTGTGTACATGAAGCTGTGGCTGCCATGGAAGCTGGGCTGCTTCGTTGTAGGTAAAACAATCTTATTCATGGTTTGCTCCTCCATTTCCTTCCACTGCTTACGAGCCAATTGGAAGTCAACATGTTCTGTGCTAACATTCTCGCTCCTGGTTTCCTGTATCACACAGAAGTCTTTAGGTAGCTTCTTGTTTTGATCTGCATTGATGTGCTGTTGGTGGGTGTTTTGGTTGTGATTGGAATCTTTGCTATTTTCACCCTCATCTTCAGAGATTTTGGACAAACCTTGAAGGCCTAAAGGGTTATATTTAACCTCTTGTGGAGCAGTAGGACAGGAAATTATATCCTCTGGTTGCTCCAGAACTTCTTCCACTGGAACCTGAAAACAGACTTCCTCTAAATTGTTGTCTGAATCTTCAAAGTCTGTCACCTCAACTTTCTGCACAAAGAGCTCCTGGGCACTGAGTTGAAGACTGTCTAAATATGAGTCATCATCTTCTTTATTTATTGATGAGGAGAATATTGTTCGCCATTTTTCGTCTGCCTCACTATCCGAGGAAGTCGCTGCAATCTCAACTCTCAGGCACTCTTCTATTTCATCAGGGTCGAGATCATGGTAGGACTCATTGGACGCATCTGACATTGCCTCTTCTCTAATAAGCTGCTCTAATATTGTCTCGTCTGTAATGGGTGGTTCAAATAAGATGTCATGAGCCTCTGGTTCTTCCTCTGTGTCTATAACAAGACTTTGATAGCCATCATTTTCAGGATTTAGCGCATTATCCTCAGCATCAGACTCTGGCTCAGGGTACAACTCTAGCTCAGGGTTGTGGTCCAGCTCAGGGTACAGGTCGGCTTCAGGGTCTTGTTCTGGCTCAGGGTAGCTATCCAGCTCAGGGTCTCTCTCTGGATCAGGGTATTGGTCTCGTTCACCATCTTGTTCTGGATCAAGGTATTTCTCTGGTTCAGGGTCCTGCTCTGGCTCGGGATACTGCTCTGGCTCAGGGACTTGCTCTTGCTCAGGATCTTGTTCTGGCGTGTCCTGCCTCTTACGATGTGCCTCATTCTCATAAACACTGTCAGCACTAGAGAGTGTGTCAGACACAGATGAGGTGATTGATTCATTCCTATTGAGCTCTTCGTGTCCTTGTTCTAATATCAAAGCTTCCTTCTGATCCTGACATGGCATTTCAGTGCTTAAACTGGTCACAGTGCAGTCAGGCTTGTCATTCTCAATTGTGTCAGTTGGCTGGTCAGTTAATAATTTGTCAAGCACTGTGTTTTCCCCTGGGGATTCTGATGTATATGTTTCTGTGCAAACATGCGCTTCATCTGCACTGAAATCCTTCCCCTGCTCAGGTGAATCACCCACAGCGACCTCCACTTCATAGTCCACTGGCAGCTCTGATTGTTCAGTGGTTTCCATGGTGATGGAGAAAGAGTTGTGATTCTCAGTTATGCTGCAGCCTTCGTTCAGTTCTTTTCCATCTGCCTCTAAATCCACTGAGGTAGCTTTCTGAGAAAAGACAGAATAAGAAAAAGAAAGAGTTAGTTTGCAGTACTGTGCATTGGAACAGCTTTTGACAGTGTGCGTTCTTCCCCTTGGAATATTTTGCACCATTTAATCTTGTCTTTCTCCAGTGTCACCCTTCATTTAAAATGTCTTTTTATTTCCCCAATGATGACTGTATTCATTGAATCAGCCTGTGTGACCCTTCCAAACCTGCTCAAAAAAACAGAAAAAAAACACCAACAACATATAAGCTGATTCAACTGTGAATGGTTAGACTGAGGATTTTATCTGTTCAGATAATTTGCTTCAATACAGAACTCATCACACTAATTCTTTGACACTGGACAAGCTCAATAACACTTCAAGGTTTGTACAGGAGGATTTGCCAAAGTCACATTTGTGTGATTATATTCACAGTAACATCATGAAGTGCACACCGACGTTGTCCATGGACAGCACTTAAATGTGTGCCAGGCGAAAAAACACTTTCAGATGTATCAGATCTTTGGAAGGACTAGGGGTGATGACGATGATCGTTGTGGTGTGTGTGTGTGTGTGTATGTGTGTATATTGTTTGGGCGATTGTATGTTCGTTGCTGTGAAGAGTGAATGTTTCTAAGTGGATTATTTGCAGAACGAGAGGAAGCACATCAAAAGGCAGCTGAATTAGATGGCATTATATCTGTACTTATGTAAGATTGCAGGGCTAGGTCTGCCTCCCACACACTGCTCGAGTGTCCCTGCACGATGAATAGCTGAACCCCACAATTGCTGTGTTCACACATGCACACACAGACATCTCGATTAATATTACAATTCACTGCAGGATCCATCACTAACTGAATTCATTCCTTGACTTTTTGAGACACAATCCTTTAATGTCACTAACTGATGCCAGCTTTCTGTGAGTAACTGTGACCACAAAAATGCTTCATCAACATCTATTTTAGTTAAACATTTGATCCAAGTACACCTTCAGTTGTACTCCTGTAGGTAACTGTGACTACAAACATGCTTCATCAACATCTATTTCAGTTAAACATTTGATCCAAGTACACCTTCAGTGGTACTCCCCGCTTAGCCCTATAAACCATCTGCAAATCATCAACAATGAGATGTGTTGAAATTTGCGGCTTTGCAGGTGCTGCATCAGGAATTGTGTCTTTATTAAATGAGAATCTGTATTTTTAATTGTCCCAGCCCTAACAAAGCAGTGTCACAGTTTCACTGAATTTACCGTGTCCGAAGGCAGCTTTGACAGAGTGATACTTCTCATAAAAGCGAGCTCTTTGTGTGTTTTAGTTTTAGCTGAATATACTTTTAGGCTTCTTTATCCCATGTAGGAACACAAGCCTTTTCATCTCTGCATCTTAAAGAGGTCCTGTTTCTGCCGTGATTAACTTTAAGCCAAACTGACCCCTTTTGTCAGCGTAATGGGCCTGAAAGCTCCTCACCTCTTGACCTGGCAGATCTTCTCCTCTCCACAGAGTGGGAGGATGTTGTTTTTCTTGCTATAAACAGATCACCAGCAACCTGCTTTTATTAATTTATAACGACTAAGCACATCTGGTCTCCCCAGCCGCTCTCTTCGGTGATGGGGACAGAATTTCAGATCATTCCTTTTTGTGTTTAATATTTTTGTATTTACCAGTAAAATGTCTCTGACATGTTTAGTTAAGATATAACTAGAAGGAATATGTATAAATCCTTGGTTCTACTGTATATTCAAGTGTTTTATGTCTTAATAATGTTTTAATTATTTTTGAGTGATAAAATACGATTTCAAAACATTAAAACAATATTTAGTTAAATTAAAGTTTTGTGAGTCTAAACTCAGATCAGAGAAGGAGTGATACTGTCAGCCGCCCTTTTCATATATATGAGCCTTTTGCAAACAAAATGTGTCATTTTGACCATGAGTGCCACTGTTTCGGCCTGTGTGTTAACTTTGAAAATGTGGAGTTTGAGTTGACTGCAGCATCAAAGTAATCAAGAAAAACTGTACTTGTTTGAACATGAAGTGTGTGTGTGTGTGTATATATTCACATATACATTTGGGATCACTCTTCTTCTGCATATATATATATATATATATATATATATATATATATATATATATATATATATATATATATATATATATATATATATATATATATATACACAAAAGAAGAGTGATCCCAAATTCCAGTAATTGAGAGGTGTAGGAAACTTGTTGTTGGTTATAGGAAGTGATTGCTTTCAGTTATTTTCTTTTTTTCTTTTTCTTTTTTTTTTTTCTCATTTAAGTTTTTATTGAGTTTTTTCAAGAACATATAAACATATGAACAGGTACAGGGTAATCTTACAAGTATTGGGTCCTTTCGGCGTAGACATCGTCTGACATGTCACACAAACATAAAATTAGAGAATCAAAACCAAAAAACACTTTAAAAAGAGAGATCCATACAAGCAATCCAGACCATTTCAGTTATTTTCTCCACAGGGTGTGCAACCAAATATTAAGTTGAGGGTGCCAATGATTTTTTCCAGTCGACTTTTGGCAATTTGATTCTGCTTTTTCTTTGTTGTCCCAGGGCACTTAAAGGAAATAAACGTGTATACCAAAACATTTGTAATGGCAACACTTTTCTAAGCAAAACAAAAATGACATGGAAGAAAATACCTGGCTCTGTCTGTTGGCCATCAACAAGTTTCTTAATGCAGATAAACTATTGATAATAATCAATAGTGAGGCTATCAAACCTCACAGGACTATTTTGTGTCTGGCAAAAAAAGAAAAAAAAAACATGTTGAAATTGTATTTTACCAATGCACAAGATTACAACAACACTGCCAACATCTCAAATTGCAGCAGCTTAGTCAGGTTTAGATTTTTGGATTATCATTGATGTTGTGAAATGGTTGTGATTTCCACTGCATGTGGAAGTTCAGGTTTACAACTGCACACGGCAATTTGCAGACAACACCGAAAACTGCCGTGAATTGTTGGAAATTGACGTGGACTGAATTCAGACAGAATGCCACCCGTTACCTACAGCTCCGAGGCGGCAGACAGACACTTCAGGGTGCTGTAGGATTTTGGGCTTCTTGTGAGCTTCCCCTTTGTTGTCTGGGCAGATAATGTTTTGTACATGGTTGTGTTGTGTTTGTGTTTGATCTAATAAAGCACTTTATTTGAATAAACAGCACCTTCCTGTCAAATTTTCCTTTCCTCATATCCCCCCATAGAATACGTAGAACCTCCGTATCCCTGCGCATTAGCGCATCTGGGCAACAGGTGATATGCGAGCGGCAAAATACAGTGTGAGGCCCAGCTGCTGGACGACAGGTTTACTTTCGATAAAAACGAAACTTAACAGACCATCGAACCTCCGTATCCCTACGCATTAGTGCAACTGTGTAGGAATACGGATGTTCTACGGTTGACAAAAATGTAGTGCCAAAAGACAGGGCGGTCTGACGGCGATGTAAAGCGGTGTGACTTTTCCCTATACAACGTGCACTTGAACTGTTATATAATTTTTAAGGTCAGCCTTGTTTTAGGTGGTTTATTTCACTGCAGTACAAAGCTGAGCATCTGGGCTGGAGCGGCTCTCTACTTCTCCAAACTGAGGCTATGCTGATCGGTGATTACAGTAGGGAACAGAGTGACTATAGATATGTACTTTATATGACCCCACTTAAAAAAAACACGAACGATCCCTTTAAGAATCTTTAAGCGTTTATTATTCAAATTTTATACAAAATATAATAGCTTATTCTGTCATCTGTAATAATTCACACATCTAGTCATTTAATTTACACACAGTGAATCCACATGATGGAAAACATAATTCAATGGAAAATGTGGATGGAATTTTTGTCAATATATCACGTTATTATTACTTGAAGTCACTATTTTAGGCAAATACATTTTTTGTGGAAAAGTTGTTGTCAGTGATAATACCAAAAGGGACATGTGGGAATAATTTCTTGTGATCTTGTGATGTGATCTTTATTTTCACAAACACAGTTGAATCTGCTTGCTAAGTAAATTCCAAAGTCATTCCAGTGTGTTACTCATGTGACAAAGAGTTGACTGATTCTTCCAAAAATGACGAGGTGGTTGGTAAGAAGTTTGTATTCTGCATTTTCCCTACGTAGCATGAACACAGCACTGCTCCCAATCACATCTAACAGTCTGCTGATGAGGTGACAAGGGGGTGGGGTGGGGGGAGGTGACAGCTGAGCAGTGCAGTAAGTGCCAGGACTGTTGATGGTTACCATGGCACTGTCTGCCACATGCACATGTTCTTGTGTATGTGTGTGTGTGTGTGTGTGTGTGTGTGTGTGAGTGTATATATATTGTGTATTGGAGTATGGGTGCACAGTTGTGGATAATATGAGGTGGACAAATGTATTTAACTCTTTCTTAATGTGAGCAAGGAACACACCATACTGTGGTCTGACACGCCCATGAACATATTAGATTGATAATTTCGTCATGAAACCTAAGATGGATGAATGTGTTTACAGTACAGAATAAATGTCATGTTCATTTATAAAGCAAAATCAGTTTCTCACTTGATGTGAAAGTAAAGGCTATGGAGATGGTGAGGCAGATAAACTTGTTATGACAAAAGCATTCACTAATTTGTCAATCAGGTATCAAGTTGGCTGAAAATATATTCGAGTGCATATACAAGACTGAAACCACCATTACAGAATTTGGTCACATCATGTCCCTTCTTTCTTTAACATGCTCCTTGATTTTGCCCCCTGGTTATGTGCCCCTCTGTCCAGGAACCACTGGTTAAGGACTTGTTTTTGACAAATGACAAAAAAAAAAATATTAGTTTCGTTCTTGAAATACTGTCCTGCAGCTTCTATGTGTACCACACAAGACTGGTTGCCAGTCAACGTTATTAGGTAACAATGAAGTTTCAATCTGTTTCCGTTGTTGTACTGTTTCATTCTGCTGTAATAATTTACGCACTAAGATGACTATATTGACTTGCAGGTGATTAAACCATTATCACAACAGACACTGCAGCTCAAACACTGATGCCAGTCACTGGCGAAACTCTGCTTGGTCACATTATGCAGGAGCAGACTTCCTGAAAGGAATGTGCCTACTATGACTGTTCCAAAGAGAGATGAGGAGAAAGAGGATTAGAAACTTGGTCTGTCTGTGGAAGGGCACTGTCAGTATTTGATCTTTGGGTATCCTTTTAAATACTCTGAGCTTTGGAGTAAAAAGAGCCCACAGGCCCTAGTGAGCTGCTGGACTGACACATGACATCAGATGCAGGGTGAGGAGGATTAAATCAGAGCCTTCCACACATTTGGTTACCAATGTCATGTAGTCCCTGTGAACATTTTGTTTAAAATATGGGTCTCAAACTCGCAAATTGACCCACGGGATGGTATTTTGTGGCCCCCAGCTTGATATGAAAGTTTAATGTTAGTTGATTCAAAGGATTTGAATGGAACATGAAAGTTTCAGTTATGTTCAGGAGAGTTTATGTTCAGAAGAACCGTTCATTTTCAGAAAAACTCACTCAAGTTAAAGAACTGTTACAGTTTTTCTTGATTGCTTTGATACAGCACTCAACTCAAACTCCACATTTTCAAAACAGTTAACACACAGGCCAAAACAGTGGCGCTCATGTTCAAAATTACACATTTTGTTTGCAAAAGGCTCTAACTGTGCCAAAACATTTAAAATATGAAACAAAAGCAAATTTTGCCTTCAAACAACACAACTTGCAAACAGGTGTATGAGCTCTTCCAGTCAACCATTACACAGTGGACAGTGAAAAAAATAAAAAATACAGCACTCAGTACAGTGCGAATCAGTGCACCATTG
The DNA here is from genome assembly GCF_904848185.1 of Acanthopagrus latus. Taxonomy (NCBI): domain Eukaryota; kingdom Metazoa; phylum Chordata; class Actinopteri; order Spariformes; family Sparidae; genus Acanthopagrus; species Acanthopagrus latus. The sequence continues at coordinate 488,797 of NC_051057.1, forward strand.
CTTGTCACTGAAGCCTATTACTGTATGTAGCTTTCATGCCAGTGCCATTTGTTGTCAAATTTGCCTTCTTGCAAAGAATTGGATCCAGAATTAGAGATGCTTTGATGCAAATGTTATTGATTCCATTGATTCTTTTTTCAAACTGTGGCTGAAAATTCAAATACTGTAAATATTACACAAAAGACATGTATACCAAAATAAAATCTATTAGAGTATAAGAAATTAAGAAAGGTGGTAGTCTCATAGTCCACAAAACATTTCTGCAGCTTCACAGCAAGCATTTTCCTGAACAACTGACATAGCTGGGGACTTGTTTAAGATAAAGATAAAATCTATTACAATAAAGTGTAACAAATCTATTACTGTAGAATATGTGAAATAGCCAGTATTGATACTCAGTCTCTTCTGTCTTGACGATATGGCCACATGGCCTCATCCACATCACATTCAACATCCTCTCTTGCAATGCACCGAGGGAAAAATCTTCTTGCATGCCTCATCCAACCCTGACATTCCTCTGCACTTATTTCTCACTCTCATCTGCCTTAGACTTCTTCCATCCATGTTGGTAAAGAACAACACAGACGCTGCACCTTGTAATGCCTGCAGACTGACTGCTCATTGAAGATTTGTGTGAAGGATTGCCAAACAGGTGCTTCAGTGATTTCATACTGACATTGGTAGTTTCTAATAGTTAGGAACAGATGGTTTCTGTTTGGTTCCCATAGCTAAAACAATAGAGTGTGGACTGTCTGAATGACACCCATGTTTACTGTTCTGCAAAAGGGTGGGGAAAATGTGTCAATCCAATGAGAAAGGGTTAACACATTTGCAAGAGGTGTCTTGTGCTCTGCTGAGACAGTGATGATGAAAACTGAGTGGATCCCAGTTTCTTTAAGCAGGTCAAAGCAATCACGAAAAACTGTAACATTTCCTTGTGTATACATGTTTCACTGCAACATTGAGTCATGACTTCGTAGAATTTTGAAATTCTTAATTATTAGAGAGAATCTTGATCATTAGCTAACAAAGATTTCCATCACCATTGTCTTTTTTTGTCTTCTATTGTGGAAGCTTATGAAAGAAAAATTCTCACAGCGCATCACAGCGAGCATACTCTTCAGACAGCAGCCTCTTCTCTGCAGTAAATGCGTATAGATCGGTGTATTGGTATGCTGATAGCACCCTATTGGACATGCAAGCATTAAATCTTTGAGCAAGTGATTTGGTAGCCTCAACTAACAGCACAGCAAATCCCTAAATTGTCTCCCAAACTCAACAAATTCATTACTTTTTAAAAAGTGGCATCACAATGACCTGCTCAGACTCCAAAAAGACCTAGGCAAAAATCGGTGGCAGAAATGGCAAGCCTACTTATGGGTAATATATATATATATATATATATATATATATATATATATATATATATATATATATATATATATATATATATATATATACTACTATAATACTGTATAATATATACATATGGGTAATTGTTCATCCATCCATCCATCCATCATCTGTACATATTCTATGTACGCCGCTTAATCCTCTGCAGGGTCGCGGGGAAACTTGACCCTGACGTGATTTGAAGACGCAACCTTCTGATCTGGAGTCAGACGCGCTACCGTTGCGCCACAGAGTCCGTGGGTAATTGTTCAATGTTTTGTATTTATCTTTTGTTTCACCTTCCTGTACTAAAAGATGAAAATGATCTATAAATAAAGAGTATTAAAAAAAAGAAGTGGCATCACAGTCAAAGTTTCAAATTGTATTACATAACCAGTAGTAGTAGTGGGGTCACTGGGAAATGACATGAGTTTTTAATAGTGTATTCACTACAAGATTAATTAAGGACATACTCAACAGTGTATGTATGATTTATCCTTCACTAAAAACATTTGGACTCCATAGACATTCATTAACGTATCTGTGTCATGAACATCTGTAGTTTCAAACCCTTCCGTTCCATTTAATATTTAGTCTCAAATTGTTGATTCTTGATATTAGAGATATTCTATATTTTTCTTTATTTTTTTCATAAAGAATTCAATCAAAGGATGCAACCCAACAATGACTCTATCCTAACAAGTATTGTGTTTGTATTCAAAGGCTGTTAAGACCCATATTTATGTTCATTCTTCAGCAACCTCTAGCAGCTGAAGTCATTATTACGGCAGCAAAGAAACAAGTCAGATAAAGTAGTATACCGTATATTACCAAATAATAGCCGGGTGTCAATTAACCAGGTGTTTTGATAAGTAACCTCCGGTTCCAAATAAATTCCGTGTTTAATTTGTTTATTTTTTTAAATCAAGGAAGAAGACATGACCACTGACACTGCACGTTTTTCGTCTTCGCCTTTTTCACGTGGTGTGCTTTCTGTCAGTCAGTATCACATTGATGATCGCCATGGCGCAACAAAAAAATAAAAAGTACGAATTGAAATTCAAACTTTCTGACTTGAAATATGCAGGGGAAAACTCGGGAGAAGCAGCCACAAGACGTTTCACTGTCGACCCTAAGAGAGTGATAGACTGGTGAGAAAAATCAAACTGAGTCTCAGTGTCTGTCCGAGGACAGCAACAAAGCCAGGCTGCCTGGTGGAGGTAGGAAGAAGGCTCGCGAGGAGCATGCGGGAATGAGTTATCAGCAAACGGGCACGCAACGAGAGTGTCCCGCAAAATGATCAGGGAGATGGCAGAACAAATGTACGCCACCGTGAGTGACAGCAGAGATGAGGAGTTTGCCGCGAGTGCTGGTTGGCTAAATTGTTTCCTCCGCCACAACAACTTCACTTGCAGAAGACAACTATTGCCCAGAAGAATGCCAGAGAATTCACAGAGAAGTTGCCGAAATTTGTGATATTTTCATACCGGATTTTTGTGAGGAAGGAATTAAACGCCTGTCCCAAATTAACCCTAACCCTGGTCCCAAATATACACCTGGTCTGTTAAGTGGTTGAAACAAACAAATAAACGCCCCGGCTATTATTTGGTATTTTACGGTAAACAGCAAAGATTCCCCACAGGGAAGAAGTCAGGAATTAATGGTCATGTTAAAGAAAACACAGGACCTTCATTTGGGAGACCGCTGTTTAAACACAATGTGAACGCACAACTTAGCAGTGAGTTACCTGAACTTACTAATGTAGTTGAATTATGTTAAGTACATTGCATGACGTAAGTTACCCAGGTATTGTAAGTACATTTAAAATGAAAATTACATCAGCATCTTACTTACTTAACTGATCTTTTCCTAAACCTAACCCAATTAATTTGAGTGCCGGAACCTAACCATACTGCAACAATAAGACAAAGGTACAGGTGTTGCTGTTACCCTGCAACAGTCATATTTTTTGTGTGTTGTTTATGTGTTGTTCCATCATGAGAGTTAGGGAGATGGTGCCCTGTAGTCACTAGCTAAAATATTCTGCCAATTATTCGACAACATAATAGCATACAATACTGTCTATACCACTATCATACAAGTTACAAAAAAACAAACCACAAAACCCCCCCGACATGTTAACATCAAAGTATTTGTATTCAGATGCCAAATAAAGTCAGAATACTCTACTGTGAATTTTTGAATTTTGTGTAGGAACCCAGAATATTTTGAGACAGACCAGTGCATCATTAGTTTTCCGGTATTTCTTGACAGTAACAAAAATGTAAAATAACTCTAGCCTATGATTACATGTGCCTTTTTTAAAACCTGTATACAACAAGTACCCCGGGCATGATGAGGCTGCAGAAAAACCGGGAGAATGTGGAGAAACAGCAATTAACTGGTTGATGTCCAAAACAATGGAACAGCTTAGAAATTCTAGAAATGCTTTCCATCCTATCTTTTAAACCTATAACTTTTAAAAATATAAGATTAGTCAGGGACCATTAAATGAAATATTTATAATAACAAATCATCTTAATTTGATAGCTGTAGATAAATTCCAAAGCCAGAGTGATCTATCCCTTTCTCTTCTACCCAAATGAGCGTAGCTATACCTACCGTCAACATGTAGATCATCCACACAGAAATCATATCAAGACAGTATCCAAATAAAACAGACAGATGGAGCAAACTTCATACACGACTCTACACAGACCATACAGTGACTCTTTGTTAGAGTGGTAACTAAGTGAAATCAAACTCCAATGGTGTTGTGTGTGAACAATGTTAAACTGATACAAACGCGCACACACACACGCACGCACGCACGCACGCACACACTGGACTATTGACAGAACTGTCACTGAGATGAGGCTGAGAGTGGAGATGAAGCCTCCTCAGGCCATTTGATAATGACAGACACAGAGTATGTGTCAGTTCCCACCAAAAGTGTGTGTCCCATCTATGCAGTGAAAAAACACAACATAGCCTGTATAAAATTACGAAAACTACTGTTTAGACACTTTTGTAATCAAGTAAATGTCTGCACATGTAATGATTTTCATATTGACAGGCTACAAGGCTTACATGTTGTTTGTCTTTGCACCATGAAACTGTTTCATGTTTCATATGTATCATTTTCTTATCTGCCACCTGTAAACATAGCTTAGGAAGTGAAATTATTTGGTTAAGGTTACAGGAAGAAATTCAGATTTAGGGTATAGGGTGCTGCTGTCTGTATTGGAAGATGTTCATATATTTTTCCTACTCTCAGTCCAGAGGAAACCTCTCATCCTAATGATGCTGTCATTTGTGCAACAGGCAAACAGCAGGGCAGCTGTTTCAACCAGTGCAGAGACACAGAGACCCTGCTCTGCTCTACAAGGACCTGATTACAAGGACCTTAGAAGTCTGGTTAAACTTCACTTCAGTAGATGTTTACAATGCTTGTTGCCATAAGTGCAAACAGTCTTTTGCATTTGAGGGCAAAAAACACAAACAATCCACAGACTGCACCACATACAGACATAGGAATGAAACTCAGAGTTTATCTTCTGCTTCTCCATCCACCTTAGGTGTGTTGACTGCATAAACATGTGTAAATGATTGAAAGGAACCTATAACTGCTGATTTTTGATCTATAAATATGGGTGCATTGAAGCCAGGAAGATCAAGCAGACAGAAAGTCGGGCAGCGGAATGGCATCTGGTCAATTTTCAAAATAAAACACTCCATACAACTCAGGATTTACTGCACAACAACAAGTTTGTAATATTAACAATAAACACACTTCAAACAGACAAATAACCAAACAATTTAACTACAAGCCCTACGTTATCACAGTACAAGCTGAGAAATAATGTGGAGGACATGGAGGACAGAACAAAACAGCAGGTCACGAAAGGGTGCCGGTGGAAAAAAGGGGTAAGTCGGCTAATAAGACTGCTAACATTGGCTGCGAGACCAAACAAGCAAGGAGTAACCGCCTAATAGCAGCTAAACTCTTTCCAGAGTTGTGTTTGCTGTCCTGACACCGGCCGTTATCACTTGGAGCCTCGTACAGTTATCTGCTGTCAGAGGTTATTTTAGCAACAAGGAAAGCCTTCTGTTCATCAGGACGCCCCATAAATCACCGAGGCTTCAGAAAGAGCAGTTGAAGGATATAAGAGGGAGAACCAGAAAAAAAATACTGACTACATAAAACATGATCCAGTGCCACCAAAAATCATTGATTACAATTATTATCTATGGTTTTTTCAAGCTTTTGTAAGTGCATGTGAGATTTTGTTTTTGTGGTGAGGAGAAATGAGATACGAATAAATAGCATATATTTGGCATTGTAGTTAAACAGGTGCACAATGTGACCGTGGATGTGATCCAAAAAGGTTAAAAAGGGGATTTTTCAGTTTCAGTTCAGTTTCTTTTAAAATTCTCTTTCTATGAACCTTTTATTCTTCCACAACACAATGGAGGTTTCCATCTGCATTGTTTTTTGGCCTAGTGGTGGGCTGTCACAGGTCTGGTTACATTAAATTTGGTTTAGCAGTTTTTTGTTGATTTAAAACTGAGAGTGATACAGGGTTATCAAGTTTGATGTTAGATTAGGCTTGATTAAATTCAAGGGGACTGCTGGGCCTTGGCAGAGCGTTTTATGGAGCTTTCTGATGAAGGGCTCATATTGAGTGTCCACTTCTCTGGAAATGAGGAATCTCTAAGTTCAATGAGTAGCAGTCGAGATGTTTTGCTCTTTATAAAATGTCACATTGAGATTGTGGGTTTGGACACGAGCTTGCATCATCGTTTTTTACCTTCCAAATGCAAGGCCTGATATCTTAATGAAAGAGGAAACAATTAGTTCAAATCCTGGAGAAAGATGAACATTGAAATGAAATGCCTCTTGAATCAGTGATATGGAGTTAATGTAACAGCAGTGGAAGCTTGACTTTTGTAAAGGTTTCTTACAGCCTTTGTGAAAGTCTTTCTCCACAATGTAGAGAGAAAATAATACAGTCCAGCATGTTATCAGTGTCAGACAAAAGACATCAGAACAGCACTAACTTCTGCTCTGAATTTATTCCTTTGAGATTTAGGTGAAGATTATATATATATATATACATGTATATATATATATATATACATGTATATAGATATATATATATATGTATATATATATATATATATATATATATATATGCTGTCAGGTTGAAATGTATCCAGAGGAAATCAACCAGTGCCGATGGAGGGTAAACACAAACACAATTTGTAGTTTTTAATGGTGGTTTATACCATTTATCACATTTTTATATACATATATATATAAAAATGTGATAAATGGTATAAACCACCATGAATACAATTTATATATATATATATATATATATATATATATATATATATATATATATATATATATATGTGATAAATTGTATAAACCACCATTAAAAACTACAAATTGTGTTTGTGTTTACCCTCCATCGGCACTGGTTGATTTCCTCTGGATACATTTCAACCTGACAGCACTAAACGAAAAGCTAAGCTGTCAGGGTTTTCTTTTCTTTAAAGTAGCAGAAATACACACACACACACACACACACACAAACATACACTTCAATTTGAATTCACTTGTATGCAAAGATTCACTCTAACAGATGAGACAAATATGAAAGAGATATCAGTGGCAGTTCACTAGGAGGGATACAAATCTATCAAAGGGATACAGACACTTTCTGTGTGTGTGTGTGTATGTTTGTTTGTGTGTGCATGCACATTTAAGCTTTTGTTGGAGCTGCACACGAGCATTGACATATGTTAGGGTTTTCATTTTCTGGCTGTGAAAGCCTTGAAAACGCTGCCTACATCTTTACACTAAGAATTCTCATGCAGTCATTGCAGTAGCCTGTGCAAGACAGTTGCAGGCTAAACAGCAAATATAATACCATCACAATATACTGTCTATCAAGAAAAAGGGACCATTGAGACAAGTAGAAAGCATTAAATTTTCCTCCATTGTTGTCCAAAAACAGTGAAAGACACTGTTGCTTAGGGTTTTATTACGATTAAAACACACACTGCAGTTTATTATGACATAATTCCAACAAATACACTACTTTGCAGTTAGCTGTTTTTATTTTTTATAATTTAATATTCAACAAGAACCAATGGGCTTGGTGCCTTGTCTTGACCAGTTTAAGTGTCCATGTCGGGGCCATAATGACACAATGTGCCAAGTGGAATCTAGAGGTGATGGGAAACAGACCAGCAAATTGTTGGTTTGGGCTCTTCTGTTAGGATTTAATGACACAAATCCTATTGATGCTTTTAATAACAAAAACTTACATTACATTAGCCTTTATAACTAGATAAAATTAATTGACATGTTGTGGTGCCTAAGTGTCGATTATCAGGATCGTGATTCTAATGGAGGCCTCTACAGTGCCCATTAAATCCAGATTAGGGACACCCAAAGAGCATTATCCTGTTTATACCATGGTCACTTACCAAAGGAAAATCTGGATAATCCCATAAGGTTTGGCGATATTATAGGGTGTACCTTAAATATGACTTGATGACTAGTACGCTCAGCTCATAAATATCTTTGGTTAAGCTACAGTATGAACCAGAAAGCTAATGCTATGCCTGCATGATTCTTGTCAAAAACTTTGCATATGGTTGGCAAACAGTGAATCTGTTTTAAATTAATGTTTAACAAAAAGACTTGCGAGCTATTCAGCTATGTGTTCACCACCAAATCAATATCAAGAGTTTCATATAGTGATCACCCATGTGTACTGTCATCCACTAGCTTTAAGTATTTGAATAGCAAATTTAATGATACCTATCGTTCAGAGACGGTCTTGGGTAATTCTTGGAGCTTACATGTTACAAGCACCATACTGTGGTGCTCACAGGATGATGCACTAATGAAATACACTCAGTGTAAAAAAATATTCAGATTAGATATCAGAGTGTGAAGATTCACAAGAAAGTGAAGATTCACTTTCTTGTGAGTCTTCAAATAACTAGGATTCTTTAACTTCTCTTTTTCTCCATATAGTGGATTTTCAGTCGCTGAACATTATTAGCATTAATGATCATAAAACACATCAATTATTGAACAGTATATTGGAAATACACTGGAGATGGAGTTGTGTTGGGTGCATTTAAATATATAGGCCTACATGCATAATCAAAATGAAACAAACCCAAAGGGCTCATTTCACAAATTACCCCCCCCCCCCCCCCCCCCCCCCAAAAAAAAATAAAAAAAAATAAAAATAGACAGATATCTCCTGACCTGGACAAATGTAGCTATAGATATCTCTATGAATAGATAAAACGTTCAGATCACCGACCCTTTTTAAATATTACAAAATTAGTAATTAGCAAATCAGTATCTTGATATATTGAAGATTATTTCATCACCACATAAATATCTACTCTATACAAGGACAGTTTAACCTCACCGTTTATTCACATACTGTAAGCACATCTCTCCCCCAAACACACACACACACACACACACACAAGCACACACACACACACACACACGGATGGACTACTGCAGCTAGTCTATACACAGCATATTATCAACCCAATAACTGTGGTCTGCTGGGAGGCTTGCAGCATCCCTCCATCCACATCAATACCGACACATGACGTGATTTCCATTTTAGCAGCCTCAGTGGATAATGCAGTATGGATCGATACTCTAAAAGAAATGAAAATCATTATAAACTTTTGTTTGCGTGTGTGTGTTTTGGTAGACCTACCTGAGACAGTGTGGCGGGCTAATGGAGAAGGTTCTGCTCTGTTTCTGTGTGCAGCCTCACACTGGCAGCTCTGCTAGCTGCTGCTGCTTCTGATTGGACAGCTGGTGGAAGGGGGGTGTACTGAGGACAGCCAATACTTGAGCTTGCTCTGATGAATAGACACTCAGGCAGAGAAGAGCTCATCTAGTGCCCATGCAGGGATTTTATCCCACAGCGGGATTGATTTGAACCACCTGCTTATTTCTCTGCCTGCAGGAAGAACTTTAAAAGCCTGAATGTTCTTTTTTTAAAATAACACCTACATTCACATATTTCATCAAAGAGTCGGGGTTATAGATTAAATCAGTTTGTGTTTTTACCTGCTGCTTGAAACAGAAAAAATAGATTTCATTTCTGCCTCATAAAAGAACCTGTATGAAAACACCTGTTAATTTTGCAATGGCTTTATGTTTGTGTCATGTGTTTTGAATTGTCAATGCACACTTCTCTTTAATGACACTTAGGCTCAGCACAGCAACTAATCTCACAACAAAAATACTTGATATGCATATCAAATTTTGGCTGTGTTTCAAGAGATGATGTACCCCAGATGCTGAAATTGACATTTTTTTTTTTTTTTTAACTCTTTGTCACTCATTCTATAATGCCTGAAAGAAGAAAAAAATTCAAAGAATTACAGCATGTGTCACTGTTAATAAACAGAGTTTTCGAGGTGGTTGAGTTTGAGGTAGAAAGCAGCTCATACATTTTGAGAGATGTAGTTGACTAATGCCTTTTTATATCTAGTCAAAGTAAAGTGATCAACAGTTTAGTCCACGTTGACTTCTGCTGCACTGACCTGGTTAACAATACTGCAGAAGTGAACTCACAAGAAATGGGTTTAAAAAATTGTAAATGTTTAAATACTGGGAGACTTTTTAAACCTAACATTTTTGGTCACCTGGGGGCAGTAGAAACATCAACATAAAGCATTGATATGCAACTTTTCAACTTCCCCTTCTCGTGTTTCACTGTGGTATTACTGTTGGTGCAGATGTCATAAACACATCATTAGCATAGCTACTGCTAGCAGCTATTGACCTAAGCAAAAGACAATTGTAAGATCACCAATTTGACCAACATGGGCAGGATTAAGGTTTTAACTCACACCACCGATTGCGCGGGTGCCATCTGATGGCAGAGACCAGGCAGCCCATTCTCAAGCATCAATGCAGCGCCTACAGACAGATGGGCATAAAACCCACGTATTGATTGCATATGAGGAATAATGATTCAATACCAAATTCACCTGTTAGCTGGATTTAATTCAAATACACAGAGAGAGCTGATAATTAAGTTAAATGTATTAGGTGGCATTGTTTGATCAACTCTGTCTTGATGTTTTACAACTCTGGGTTCAGCTTGTAATTAAATAAAAAGCTTTTGTATGGCGCACCTTTCATTATTATTTATATCAGGATCAGGTCTGGTGCCAAAATGTAGTTCTTTGAGACAACATTTTTCTTTTCATATCTTAAAAGTAAATACCAGCCTACATAATAATATTAACAACACCTAATATTCCATATACATTATTGTCTCATCTCTTTGTGTATAAAAAAATGGCAATATGTTAACATATTCATGAGCCCTCACAACTTCACACACAACTTCTTACTAAGGTTCAGCTCACACTGAACTTGAAACCTGTGTAACTAGGGCCAGCTGAACTGGAACAGTGTAGTGAAATCAAGACTTAATACTGGGCTTCTAACTATAATAAGACAGAAACAGCTATGAAAAAGTTTCATGCATTGGATAGGCTTTCCTATTTTCAACTTGTCAAATGTCTTCTTTTTTACTGTTAGTCCATTCTTTATCCATGCTGCCTATATTTATAAAAAAACAATTCTACCATAGCATTTCCCCAAGTGAGAGTGATAAACAGTATAGACATAGACACATGTTAAATTTTTGTACACTCAATTATATCAGCTACATTAAGGAGATCAGAAGCTGAAGTGATGGCTGTGCCATTGACACTTGAACACACTTTATTCCTATCTCTCACTTCCTTTCAGAAACAGAAAACACCTGCATTTGCCTTGCGTCCATAATTTCTTTACAAAATGCTTCATGTAACATGTACCGGTCTCTTAGTTCATTTGTCTCCTCTTCATTCAGGCCATCAGACATACGTGTGATATCTTCCTCGTCCATGGTGATGACTTGGGGATGGGAAAGTTTTCCCTTGAATGTTTCTGTGCCATACCACCTTGCTGCCTCAATGGTGTCCCTAAGCAGAGCATCCTCCTAATCAAAAGTAAAGAAAATTATCAAAATAAAGGTAGGAGAATGCAGAAAACTATGAGGGGCAGTCAGGGCATTATTCAGAATTACCTCTCATACACTCATGTGAAATGCTCTTACACACACTACTGAAACACTCTCAAATAAAGAACTGAAAAATTATAGACTAACACACACTACTAAAATGATCTCACACATACAAGTGAAATGCTCTTATATACACTGCCCAAATGTTCTCACACACACTACTGAAACACTCTCATACACACTACTGAAACACTCTCATACACACCACTGAAATGATCTCATACACACTACTGAAACGCTCTCATACACACCACTGAAATGATCTCATACACACTACTGAAACACTCTCACACAAACTACTGAAATGATCTTATAAACACTACTGAAATGTTCTCGCACACACTATTGAAATGCTTTCACATATACAACTAAAATGCTCTCATACACTCTACCAGGGGCGTTGCTAGGAGTGCAAAACATCCGGGTTTAGTCCCACACAGTGTTGCCTCAGTTTCCTTGAAAAAGTAATCTGATTACTGATTACTGATTGCCCCTTTAAACTCCTTCAATGCTTGATAGTACTTCTTTGCCAGCATAGAGTGAACAACAAACCTTAATATTCTCATCTTTTGCTGACAAGAACTCAAAATAATGACTGTATTTCAAGCTAGAAAACACACATCTCTCTCCTCCCTCCACTGTTGTTTTATTACATGTGAGTTGTGCTCGTGCTGAAAACGTGACTTGTGGCACACATGACATCACTCCCCGAGACAAGAAGAAAGCAAAAATGTATATATTTTTTTATATATATATATATTTTTTATATATATATATATATATATATATATATATATATATATATATATATATATATATATATATATATAAACAAATACATTGTGGTTGAAGCAAGGGTGAAGCAAGGGTTCAAACTCTGTTTTCCCTGTCTGTAGTCTTCCTGTTTCCGTCAGGTGACAGGACGGCCTTCCTGTTTAACTGAAATTTTATGTTATAGTTTACAATTCTATATCAGAGCATTTCAGCTGTGTGCATGAGCACATTTTACTAGTATATGGTGCAGCTTTTTAGTAGTTTATGCAAAATGTTGTGTGTGTAAGAGAGCATTTCGGTAGTGTGTATGAGAGCATTTCACTCACTTGTATGTATGAGAGCGTTTCAGTAGTGTCCGTATTCATGAAATGCATGTGAAAACTCTGCATAATATTTTCCACCCAAAAGTACATCAGCCTATCGGGATAAAGCTCGGTATACCAGATTACCGGTCCAGCCGTGCATAAAATAATTAGCAAAAGCTAAAAAATAATAACAAAGCTCATAACTTCGTGTATCATCAAGGTGTAGAATGCAAATGCATACAGAGCATAACTTATTTTAAGATAAAATGATGTTACTTCCTTCCTTGTGTGTCACAAATATTGCAAAGTAGCACATTAAAACAAATAAAACACCTTGCTTACCTCGATTTTGCCAACTGTATTGCTTCTTCTCTTTCAGACAAACATTCTTCTTCTTCAGAGGCTCAATGTAGGGGCAAGTGGGTGGGGTTAAACGTTTAACTCCACCCACATTGAGTCACTCCACGATCTGTGTACTGCAGTTCAACGTGGAGATAGTGGGCGGGGTTAAATGTTTAACTCCACCCACATCGAGCCACTCCCCGATCTGCATTCTGCAGCCAGGGGTACTTGCACCAAGACCAAGAGAGAGGTTTACTGAAACTGTAGCAGAATTACAATGTCCAAAAGACTGAAAGCATCTGGCGCCCAGTGAAAGAAAAGAAGGAAAGAACAGGAAGAAAAACATGAAGAAGATACAGGTACAGTCATGTCAATGTGAAAGGAAATTGTTTAATGCATCGTAATTACCGTAGGCCTGTTCAGGTGTTATTTTACTTGTTGGTTGTGTGTTCCTGCTTGTCTGTCAGTTAAAATGCTATTAGTTTTCCATCCCCTTTATAAGTAATAGGGTAGTAATCTGGTTTATTGTGTCACAGTTTGTTAAAGTTCTCATCACATTTTCATTATTAGTCTATATTAGTCTTATGTATATCACACTTTTTTTTTTTTATTAAAATGTAACATGCAGTGGTCACATATACTTCTCTTGTCACTTCGGATGTACTTTTAAAATATTTCACCACCACCCCAGTGACACAGCATCAGGTGCTCCTGTCCCTCCACCTCAGCACAGCAGAGTGACACAACATCAGGACTAAAGGACGCACCAATAGCCTCCCGGATAGCCAGGAGCACAATACCCACATGGCAACATGGAACGAGTTGGAGGTTGTTTTGCAAAGCGGCTGACAATAGATAAACAAGAGATGGCACTTGCTGAGGCTGAGAGATAATATGTTTGCACAATGCTTTATTTATATTGTATTTTTATCACTTGTTTCTTTCTTCAGTTTTTATTTGGTGTGATATCTTTGACTTTAAAGAAATAAAATCTTGAATACACATATGCAGTTTCTGTGTGAGTGTATGAAAACTGATTATGAAATTGACTGCGATGCAAGGGGGCGAATAGGGGTGGATGAGTGTCCAGGCAGTTCCAGTCTCCATCAAAGTGGACTAACCTGACACACACAACTACATTTTTGAATGTCAGTTTTCTTATCCAATGTTATTTCATGCTGTTTCCAAGGTTCATTATCAGAAGGTAGGTCAGCTCAATTTATGTGAATCACTCCATTATAAAAGCAGGTTTCATTTAGTTGTCCTTCTGCTTCTAAAAGCAGGTGTTGGGCCATATTTCTTTTCACAATAAAAACTGTAGTAACAACTTTGAAATGGCTCTTTTTTAATTCACTTTGAACTACAGGCATCATCAGCTCATGTTATATACTCAGTCACTTCATTAACTAACCTGTGATAAAGTGTTGGACACAGAAAGACACTAAAGTGAAGTATGGCTGCTGTCATCTATGCTGCCTTCATTTTAACTACTACAACCACAAGAATAAGCAGATGCATCGTGCACAAGTTTCAAGCATCACACCACAGTGAGATCAGCCTGAACCAAGTGTGAGGCCTAAAGGCCCCCACGCAGACGTCCAACAGCCTTATCCGACCACTCTCCGACCTCTCCGTTGCCTCTTGTCTGACCCGTTTGGCAGAAAGTTGCATTGAGACACACCTCTTCGACGTGCTGCCTACTCCCTCTGCCTACTGCTTATGCACACAACTCTCTTTACTTTCGAAACGAAACTTAACTATTTCAGATAAAAATCAGCTGCATATTAAACATGCAGCGGGGCATTACCAAACGCACTTAAATTAATTCATCCTGAACGGACATAACAACTAGTCTCGTGCCAGTACTGCAAAGCATGAAAATGGGAATGACGGAACAGAGTGCATAGAAAAACAAACCTCACATAGTATTCCGCCCTCCCACACAGCGCTCCGATTCGCTAGCACATCGCCAATCAGAACGGCCATTCAGCTTGCACACAACCAATCAAAGAATCCTATGGCTCACACATCTGACAGCCCTCCTCCTCGGACTTCGCATGCTGAATCGGAACTGACAACGTCCTCGCGGCTCCAAAAGCTTCCAACGCAGCTGAACACACCAAACATATTTGTTCCCGACCTCGTCCGTGTCTCCCCAAACGTTTCAGACATCCAATGGTTGGGCCAGTGTGTTCCTGCCTTAACTGTGTGCATGGTTAATTTTCACTATTACAGAATGGGCACATCAGGCCATTTTAGCAATGTTGACACTGGCATGGAATACACAGTCGTACAGTCGTGGTTGGTTCACAGGTTAAACCAGGGAAAAAAAAGTACAAAACTGCAGTAACATAAGTTGACATTATGGGTTGTGGTTTTAGCGATGAAACACACTTAGCATACACAAACATACATTTTTGCATCTACCTCAATTGCATAAAACCACTTATTTGACAAAAGGCTAGTGTTCGCCTTTCTGCCTTCACTTAGAACCTCTACATCCAGTGAGGTGTACATAATCTTTATTTTCCCAATCTGTGTCACAGTTTTGACTGCTAATCCTTGCATAGAATAATTAAGCAAAAAAAGTCTGAACCTCGGGCGGATTTTTGTATAATACCCTTCAACTAGGTAAGTATAATGCTATCACACTAAACTTGTTTCTTACTGATAGTCAACGTGGGCTTCTTTTAACTGTGACCACCTTAACCTTAACCAGGTAGTGATTTTAACTCAAAGAAATTTTGATTGTCAGCCATGATAATGATGTTTCAATTTTATAATAAGTTTCTGTTTGACTTATGTAGCCTATTAATGCATGTGTCCGCAGACCTTTTTATTTATTCTTAGCCATATTGATGAATAGCATAAGTTCTGTCCTCTTTTCTTAGTATCGTTTGATGACAGTTTGTAATTGCCTTTCAGATGGATAGCCCCGTGTTGTGGAATATTATAATTTGCATATTTGAAAGGCAACAAGAAGCTGAATATGTTATGTATAATTTCGGTGCCTCAGTCAGCCAAAATCTGTTATATCTTGATATATAAAGCATAAAACAAACTCTGCCCATTTTTGTAGCTTCTGTCTGGCAACAATGACAAATTTAGATCTAGTGTTTGTCCAAATGAGCAGCAAATAGGCACGTTTTACTTTTTAAACAGCAAATAGACGAGTCTTATTTTATTTGACCAGCACGTTTGTTGCTGAGATTTTTCTTTTCTTTTGAGCTGTTGCTTCAGCAAAGCGTCTTCTCTCCAAATGTCAGGCTCCCCCGCCCCTGCTGGACTCGCACATGCTCTCTCTCCCACACACACACACACACACACACACACACACACACTCTAATCAAAAGCCCCACAAAGGCAGGACCATGTGTCAGATATCTATGCAAATGAAGTTTAACTGTTTCATGTTGTATATTCAGCTACAACCATGGCAATAGTAATAATAAAACACAACTTTGTAAACGTATTCACTGTTTTTGGTACAACTGTCTCAAGTCTCGGTTGTTTATGGAATATTATTAATATCATTATTATTGTTTTTGTTGTTGTTATTATTATTATTTGTTGCTCAGGTAAATTAATAAGCTAATTGCTGCTATAAGTATAGTTGCTGTTAGTTAACCCAAAGACGGGTTCAGGGATTGCAGATGCAGAGAACCAGAATGACATGAGGCTGTGACGCTGTCACATCAACAGTGTTCAAATATGCCGTACTAAACATGGACCATAAAAGTATTCAAAGTCTAAACTCTGCGTTTCTTACAGACGTCCTGAAGTGTAAATTCTTGAAATCATAGATGGTTTGTAGATTTAAATGGCTGTGACCAGTTTGACCTGAAACATAAAAATTTGTCTATTTAATACAACATAATAATTTTGGTCATTTTTTAATTTTTGACCTAGGATGCAATAAACGGCTGAGAGTCTTCCAGTTAGATTTACCCCATCTTATTAAGTTTTTTAAAAAATGTTAACAGTGTAATAAATACATTTCATTAAGGCATCACAAATGTTTAAAAGAATAAGCATCTGAATGATTTGTTGACTTTACTTCATATTTCCAAACTTTAAAAATGTGTAATATCACAGAAAGATTTCAAAGAATTGACTTTTGAAAAACTTATTGATTTACTTGTCCATTTTACATTTTTGTATGAATTACAAACTTTTCAATTTCAAAAATCTGTATCAATTGAAAACTTCCCCATGTAAAATTCTGTATAGATTTCTTAGAGAGTCTGTTAGCATTTAAAATATATGAGTTAACGTTTATACATTTCTTTTTAAATATGTTTTGCCACCTCACTGGAAAAAATAAGTTATGAAGAAGATGAACTTCTGTTGCTGAGATTCCCTCATGTGCATGTGCTTACAGAGGTCTGTCTCTGCAGCTAGGTGCTCTGATGAGATGGAGTTAAAAGTGAAACTCTCATCAAAAAGCAACCTAGGCTGTATTTGTGAATGTGTATGAGTCAAACCTTCATGTAAATGCATAATTATGACCAAAGAAGCACTTTTAAGATTTACCGTAGTTTTGTTTTTCGGGCAAGCTAATTTTCAATGGAGTGCAGGGGAACTCGCAAACATCAAAATCACTATTTTT
>NC_051057.1:511366-513866 GCF_904848185.1 Acanthopagrus latus
GGACCTGTTTCCATCAGTCTGGGAAAGGCACAGAAATGTCAAGCTAAGGCTTTTTGCAAAAAAAAAAAAAAGGGAAAAAGTTGTTGACTTCTTGTTGCATAAGAATCACATGTGGAGTAAGCCGGAGAAGCACTATAGATTGGATTGGCAGCAGGTTAGGCATTCACACACACAAGATATGTCCAGACCTATGAACCATGGAAATACATGATAACGGGAATAAAAAGAAAGCAAGCAGAGGGACAGAATTAGCTGATTAATTACTTAAATTCTATTCAAACAACTTTTTCATTGACCCAGTTTCTCAGCAATAGGCGAGGTTTGCTCTTTTCTTCCTACTGAGCAGAGCTTCATCTTGTACAAATTGATGCTGCCTATGTTTTCAGACTCATCCACCCACTGTCCCTGGAGTCAGGGACTGTGCTTTCCAGGCTTGTGGATGAATGTTGGCTTGTGGAGCCCTAACTCATCCCAGTTTGTGTAGGTGTTTTCAATAATGTCTCTGCATCCTGTTACCTTGGCGATACCCACTTTGGGTTGGAAGACTTTGCTCTTGTATCCCTCAGGGTGGTATGAGAGACACTCCCCCATGTCACTTTCCTTTTTAACATACAGGGCCTCATCGTCATCATTATCATCGCTGTTGCCTATGATTACCAGCTCAGCCTGGATGTCTTCTTCTTTCTCATCATCAGCGTTTTCATAGCCCATGAAGATCATGGTGACAGGTTCTGATTGTAGCTCCTCTGACAGAGTGTCGACAAGGTTAATAGTCTCTGTTAAGGTATCAGGATCATCTTCAGACTTGTGGCTAGCTAGTGAAAGACTCTGGCTTTCTACAGCCCTGTGGATTGGTTGTATGGGTGCTGGCATTCCTTCTGACCAAGCTTTGACTGAGACAAGAGCTGCTGGATATGGAATGTTCACATCAGTCTTGCTGTTGGTGAGTCCATGTGAAGTTTTGGTACCAAAGAGAGGCTGTGGAATTAGATACCTGTCACTGTTGAATTGTCCCAGAATGTGGGAGTAATTCAACTTGCTTTCCTCTCCAGGTGTTTGGACTCTTGATGTGGAGTCTTGTTGGTTGAAGTTAGGACTAGGTGTTTTGCTTTGTGTTTTCCATCCCTCCAGAGAGTGGCTTCTTTGGTTTTCTTCTCCGCAAATTTGGTTCCTGAGTGAAATATCTCCCAGCAAGGGGCTGGGGCCTGGTGTTGGGGTTTGCCGGGGTGTTTTATTTGGTGTCCTGGGTGTTGAAGGCCTGCTGCTCCCTGTGTAGGGTATAGAGTAGACAGGCAGATGGTACTGCACCTCAGTGGGAAAGTTCTTATCTGTGGCCTGAAGCAGCAGCTCCTCTAACTCTGTGGATGTCATCTCACCAACTGCCCCATTGAGCATTTTGCCTCCGTCTGGGTTCAGTGCATATACAGACTTGTGGCCATCATCATACACCTTCAGCCCCTTATCCTGGATGGTTTCTGGGGTGATGGTTGCTGTAGAGACCACCTGACTTTTGCCTGTTCTGTTATCATGTTCAACGCTAATCTCCATTGCAAATGTAGCTGGAATGAAGAAAAGACTAAGATGAAGGCTTTTTTTTTACAAAGATGAGGAAATAACCACATTTCAATTATGTTTCTTGAACATTTCTTGATGTTAGATTCTCATTTTATAAACGGTAGAAATACGGCCTGGTTGGGAAATCTGAAATTCCAGCCTTTTAACTAGCATAATGGAACTGTCAGAACAGTTGGTCTTAAACAGACAGCTATGCCTCAGAAACACAAAATGGAAGTCTGCATAACCATGAAACAGAAGGACTGAGGAGTGAAATTGTTGGGGATCATCTAGAAGTCACCGACCATTTTGAAATATCCTTATTTTCTAATCTGGTTTCTTTTATATTTTCAACAGATGTACCTTTCTTTGTTTTTTCACTACCAGGGTCACACATAGGAGGGGTTTTTGCTGGCGACAATGGGATGAATGACACCAAATCTGGGAAAGGCAGGGTCACATGATGTGTCAAATCTGAGGAGAAAATACACCATTCACTGTTTAAGGATCTTGTTATACCATGAGGTCACACCAACATTATAGTAGTGATTATGATCAGTTATGGTTTAATAAAAGGAACCAAATTTTGCTCATGATATGTTTTTTAAGCCCACTATTCCAAGACAATATTGTAATATAATTTAAGATTTTAGTATAAATAAGGCTTTTTGTGATGTGACATACACAATGCAAGTGAAGTTACGTGCATACTGCAGGTTTGTTGCTACTGAATTTAAAAAAAAAAAAACTAACCCAACCCTAACCCTAAACTGTAAGTGTACAAGAATGCTGCAACAGTCATCTTGTTTTTGGAATGGTGTTATTTGTCATTTGGGGAGTCATTAGCACTCAACCTATTTAGTCATTTAGGAATGAGGATGTGTTGTCATTACTGTGCGTTTAGCAAAGAGCTGGGGACGGGACGTGGTTATCCTAATTAGCATAA
>NC_051057.1:518866-626366 GCF_904848185.1 Acanthopagrus latus
CAGATTTGCGACAAATTAGAATTTCAAAAATCTGAATGATAGCATACCGAGTCAGATCGAGATGCACGTTTTGATATATTTTTTGTTTAGGTGCGACAAATGGTGCGAGACAAGTTAGCTGCCAAAAAAGAGCGGGAGGATGATAATAAAATAAATTAAGAAGAGGCGCGAGGAATAATAATAGTGGCCGGGATATGGACACCTCTATAGCAGAGCTATAGAGTGAAGCACAGCCCACTATGGACACCCTATAGCTATAGAGGTGTCCATAGTGGACTGGCGAACACAGCCCACTAATTAAAGCTTCAAGCAGCAATGAATGGGCCCTCGCAGTCCACGTGCGTTGGGGCTTGTTCATGCAACGCCTTCCGCTGAGGAAGTCCTTCCTTTATAATTTGGTGGCCTGCTATTGCTACTGCCTGCTAATGTATGCTGAAGTAAAAAAAAACTCCCTGCACTCTACATAAAGTACAAATAATATGAGGACTACCACTGTGTTACCCTACAGACTCTTAAACAGAGGTTTGTATCCATCAGCAAGGCAGCACTGCCCTCTGGTGGAGAAAACCTGTCCAGTCAAAAGTGAAGACATTGCAGCTGTTCTTTTGCCATTTCTTACGCCGATTTGCTCCAAATTCTGCAAAAAGCCTCATCAGGCCATGGAACACAATTAGCAAAAGTGTTGTGGTAATTGGACTGTATTTGGTCAAGATATGCAAGACTCTGTTTTGAACACAATGTGCAGGAATTTATTGTTTCATATTTTGGGCGCGTTTTTGACTATCACAATTCTTTTGATAAGTTTTCGTCAGGAGGGTCAAGAGATGCTTCATGTAAAGTTTGGTACAAATCGGTCCAAACGCCTAGGGGGAGTTTGAAAAAGTAGGTTTTTCATTGTTCACGATTTTGTGAATGGAAAGTTACTGCAAAATTGGGCGTGGCCTACATCCTACCATTCAGGGGAATTCAGGCAACACATGTAAGACACATGTTACACATATAAGGTTTAACAGTGTGCGACATATTATGTGGGAGTTACGGGCCAAAAATGCTTGGAACATGGAAAATAGTGCCATCTGCTGGTCATTTTTGGTGTGTAAGTTACAGGGGCCATTCTAGACCACCCTTATGAATTTCATTTCCATAAGTGTTATGGTGTGGGCACAGTGTCAATTAAAGCTGCAAGCAACGACGAACAGGCCCTCGCAGTCCACGCATGTCGGGGCATGCTGCCGTCGGGGATTGTTCATGCAATACCTTCCGTTGAGGAAGTCATTCCTTTATAATTCAGTGGCCTGCTATTGCTGGTATTAAATAACATATGCTGAAGTCAGAAAAAATGTGTGAACTGCTGCATGATTCCCCGGACAAAGTCTGAGTCGATGGTCCGCTTCTGGAGCTGACTGAAGAGAATATCCACACGAGGCATTATGCAATGAAATAGTTTCAGGAATAAGCTGAAAGTATCATTGTCCAGTAGCCTCACCAACTATCCTGCTTTCTGCACTGAGGTAGGCTCAAACTCCTATGATGGTGTGAAAACACTGGATGATGTCACCTTTGTGCTCAAACACAGTGTTCATAGCATGGATATCGAAGTTCCATCTTACTGGGAGTCTGTGTGCCACTACTTTATCAAGCAAACTGGTTCTCTTGGGAAATCTCTTTCAGAGAAGAACTGATTAACTGATGGGATGTGAGATGTCACCTGCTGCTTGATGAAAGTTGAAGAGGAGGGAATTGCAGCTTATGGGGGAGTTGGTGTTGTGCTTGTCCCTCTGGGGCTTCAACAGCCAAAAGTGTGAAATAATCTGAAATAAGATCATCAGCTGAAAGCCAACAAGATTTCCTCCATTTCTATGTATATAGTGTCTATGTGAAGTAGAAGATGTGGGATCAAAATCATGCTGAAGAAATTTTTTTCTTCAGTACTTTCAGCTGCTCTCCACTCTAGTGATGATGTCACACACTCTAGCTCATGCAGTACCCACCCATTATAAAATCAGAAGACAGCCTAAAAATCCTTTAAACTAAAACTGTGTTAAAACTGAATATGTGCCCAATAGTTCACGGTCTTCTGACTGTGTTAAACGTGGAATGGTGTCTGTAACTCAAGCTATAAGGTACAAGAAGAGGTTGAAAGTCGATGAGTTTTGAAGAGGATTTGAAGATTTTCCCATTTACTTCCCATTCACACTAATTAGACTGCGAACAGAGTGCCAAATATTGGCCGATTTGCACCAAATTTTGTACAAACCCTAATCAGGCCATGGAGGACAATTGGCAAGTGTTGTGGCAATCGAAATGTATTTGGGGAAAATACAAAAGACTGTCTCTTTTGAACACAATGTGCAGGAATTTGTTGTTTTATATTTTGGGCGTCTTTTGGTCTATCAAAATTCATTTGGGCAGGAGGGTCCACAGATGCTTCATGCAAAGTTTTGTGCAAATTGCTCAAATTGCCTGGGATGAATTCGCAAAAGTACGTTTTTCATTTGTCACGATTTTGCAAATGTAAAGTTACTGCAAAAATGGGCATGGCTTACATCACACAATTCAGCTGAATTCAGGGAACATGTAGATATATGGTTTAACAATGTGCCATGTATTATGTGGGAGTAATGGGCCAAAAACGCTTTTGGATTAAAAATAGCGCCACCTGGTGGTCATTTTTGGCATGTGAGTTACAGGGTCCATTCTGTACCACCCCTTTGAATTTCATTTCTATAAGTGTTATGGTGTGGGCACAGGGCCAAATATAAAATTAAACTGGCACCAGAGCGCCACCTAGTGGCGGATTGATAAGTCCTTTGTCATATATCCTCAAGAGGGCAGTGGCAATGATTATACCAAGTTATGTGTCAATCCGCCCAACCCATGTGGAGATATAAAATATTGAAATTTAATGAGCGCCACCTTGTGGGCATCACCTAAAATTTTGCAGACACCCTCAGGGGCTCATATCAAAGTAGTATTCTAAGTTTCATGTCATCCAAACACACCGTTGTTGAGATATGCAACACTTCCTGTTTGGAACCAAATCTGCAGGAAGTTATTATTTAATAACTCAAAAACTAAATGTTCTATAAAGTCTTTTGATAACTTTTTGTCAGGAGGGTCCACAGATGCTGTGTGCCAAGTTTCGGGCAAATCGGTGAAATCGGCTGGGAGGAGTTCGAAAAAGTAGGTTTTCAACATTTTGTGAACTAGCGAAAAAAAGAAGGAGGCAGAAATGGGCGTGGCCACAAGATTCATTGCAGTTAACTGAGCATGTGGATATAAGGTTTTTTAAAGGACAAAGTGTATGGGAGTTATTAGCCAAAACGCACTTTCCTTAATAACAGCGCCACCTTGTGGTGGAAATTCAGAACGACAATAGATACAATTTTTCGCCAGGTGTGACTTATGTTTCAAGTTTGGTGAGTTTTGGGGTATGTTCAGGCAGTGAAAAATATGATCATTTCGGAAAAAGAAAAATAATCATTTGAAATACAATAGGGTCCTTGCAGGTCCTCTGCCTGGGCCCTAAAAATAAAGATTCATTTGAAAAACAATAGGGTCCTTGCAGGTTCCCTGCTCGAGCCCTAAAAATAAAGAATCATTTGAAAAACAATAGGGTCCTTGCAGGTTCCCTGCTCGGGCCCTAAATATAAAATCAGACTGCCACCAGAGCGCCACCTAGTGGAGGATCGGTAAGTCATTTGTCAGGTATCCTCAGGAGGGCACTGACAGTAATTATACCAATACTGTATAAAATGTTCAGTTGCCTCAACTTAAAAATATGAGTGAACTAGTTGCATGAATTATTTAGAGTTTTAACTACTCTTCCAGTGGTGGTGTCAACACAAAAAAGTCTGTTCAGTGTACTAATGCATATTTGTCTACGTTTTCCTAACTTGTAATACTATGTTTTCCTAACAAATACTGTCAAGTTTTAACAACTAATGTAAAGTTTCCCCAACAGATACCATCAGGTTTAAACAGCTACAAGTAAGTTTTCCAAGCAAAAATTGTACCAAATAATACTGCCAGTTTGTAAATGATGAGAATTTCAAATGTCAAGTTCTAATAACATTTTATTCAGTATATTCACAACACAACCGAAGATCAATTAATTCCTAAAAGGCACTTGCTGTGTAAGGTCTTTCAGACCCCAGTTCATTAACTTATTCAACAATACCATAATTAAATTCATGGCACATTTAACATTGCCCCATAAAAAGTATTTGGCTTAAGAACAGTCTGACCAACTCTGGTGACAGAAAATTTGATCCCTCAGGTAACATAAATGAGCATAAACAAATGACTAGGTTTCAAGACATAAAATGATTGAACCGTTCAACAGCAAAAGTCTTAACATCCAGTTTTTGTGGCCATTGCCTCCAACAAACCATTTTAAACTGTATAGTCTGTTGTGGTTTATTTGTTTTTTCACCCAATTTGTATGGAAATGACTTAGTTGCAAAATTAAGATGCCATCAGTAAGGGTCCTGCGATGAGCTGGCAACTCATCCAGGGGTGAACCCTGGCCTATGCCCATTGTGTGAACTGGATTTCTGGAGTAAGCCCCACAGCGGCAACATCCCGCGACCCTCACGGATAAGCGGAAAGAAAACGAAACGAAAGTCTGTGAGAACATAACATAAATGAGCATAAACACATGACTAGATTTCAAGTAACACTAACATTTAAAAACAAAATGATTGAACCGTTCCGCTATGCATCCAGTCTATGTGAGTTTGAGAGTGTGTGTGTGTTCCACTATGCATCCAGCTCATGGATTTCAAATCCGGTCCAGCTGGTGACACTTGGGGACCGTCTTACTGGAGAAATTTATTCTTCAATCCATGCGCCTTTGCACTGCAAGCTTCAGAGTCTATACCCATTAAAACACACTAAATAGTTTCAAATGTGTATTTCATGGCTTTTGGGTAGTCAATGTTAAGTATGTACAACAGCCCCATCACTGTTGCCACAGCATTTGGTATATCATAGAGTCCTTGGAGAACAATTTCTTCCTCCAGAATGACAGCAACATCAATGACTTCCTCAGGTTGTAGGAAGGGTTCTTCCACCTTTTCTGTGACAACAATAATTCCAATGGTGATGCCTCTTGTGACTTCACCCTCAGGAACTGTTGGCTAAGAGATTGAAAATCATATTAAGGGTACAATATTCATTTACACATTTCAAAGCAATGTTATGTAAAGCAAACAGCTGTTTTAATTGGAAAAGTAAGATTTGTAGTAGGCACATAGGCACTTACAGATATGAATATGGGAGTTATATCATTTTGCTGTGCAGCAAAAAGCTTAAGTTGATAATGTTACAAAACTTAAAGTTAAAAACTTTTGTTTACATTCGTTCATATTTAATTGTTTTCGTAACATTGAGCGGTGTCTGTGTGAATGTATGAGTTGTTAGTCTGTGTGTGTGAGTCTGTGAGAGTCTGTCTGTGTGAGAGTCTGTGAGTAAGTCTGTGAGAGTCTGAGATTCTGAGTGAGTCAGTCTGTGTGTGAGTCTGTATGAGAGTCTGTGTGTGAGTCTGTATGAGAGTCTGTGTGTGAGTCTTTGAGAGTCTGTCTGTGGTTGAGAGTCTGTGTGTGAGTTTGTATGAGAGTCTGTGTGTGAGTCTGTGAGAGTCTGTGAGAGTCTGTGTGAGTCTTTGAGAGTCTGTGTGAGTCTGTGTGAGTCTGTGTGAGTCTGTGTGAGTCTTTGAGAGTCTGTGTGAGTCTTTGAGAGTCTGTGTGAGTCTTTGAGAGTCTTTGAGAGTCTGTGTGAGTCTGTGTGAGTCTTTGAGAGTCTGTGTGAGTCTGTGTGAGTCTTTGAGAGTCTGTGTGAGTCTTTGAGAGTCTGTGTGAGTCTTTGAGAGTCTGTGTGAGTCTTTGAGAGTCTGTGTGAATCTGTGAGAGTCTGTCTGTGTGAATCTGTGAGTCTGTCTGTGAGAGTGTGTGTGAGTCTGTCTGTGTGCAAGTCTGTGAGAGTCTGTCTGTGTGTGAGTCTGTGAGTCTGTGTGAGAGTGTGTGTGAGTCTGTCTGTGTGCAAGTCTGTGAGAGTCTGTCTGTGTGTGAGAGCCTGTGTGTGAGTCTGTATGAGAGTCTGTGTGTGAGTCTGTGTGAGTCTTTGAGAGTCTTTGAGAGGCTGTCTGTGTGTGAGAGTCTGTGTGTGAGTCTGTGAGAGTTTGTGTGAGTCTGTCTGTGTGCAAGTCTGTGAGAGTCTGTCTGTGTGTGAGAGCCTGTGTGTGAGTCTGTGTGTGAGTCTGTGTGTGAGTCTTTGAGAGTCTGTCTGTGGTTGAGAGTCTGTGTGTGAGTTTGTATGAGAGTCTGTGTGTGAGTTTGTATGAGAGTCTGTGTGTGAGTTTGTATGAGAGTCTGTGTGTGAGTCTGTGAGTCTGTGCGAGTCTTTGAGAGTCTTTGTGTGAGTCTGTGAAAGTCTGTCTGTGTGTGCGTCTGTATGAGAGTCTGTGTGTGCGTCTGTGAGAGTCTGTGTGTGAGTCTGTGAGAGTCTGTGTGTGAGTCTGTGAGAGTCTGTGAGAGTCTGTGTGTGTCTGTGTGTGTCTGTGTGAATCTGTGAGAGTCTGTGTGTGAGTCTGTTTTTCTGTGCGAGTCTGTGAGAGTGTGTGTGAATCTGCGAGTCTGTTTGCAAGTGTGTGTGTGAGTCTGTCAGAGTCTGTCTTTCTGTGTGAGTCTGATACAACCTGTAGCACAGGACAGAGCACATATCTCACAGATCTTCAAAAAATCAGACCCTCTCTCAGGAAGTATGGCACCCCCTGCAAACACTACATAACCGGTGAACTCTGCTCCTGTGTGCCTTAAAAGTAGATACAACATTTGACTTAAAAGAACAGTCTTGAAAAGGACAGTTTACAGTTTCACAGTTCCTCAAATGAAGACCTAAATGAGAGAAAAAAAATCCTTGATATTGCAAGCTTAAGAAAAGTTGCAAAGCTTGCAACTGATATTAGCTGTTGACGATCCCGTGTTTCTCTTCAGTGAAATTTCGTTAGATGAACTCTGAGGGCCGGCTGAGTTCGAAATGTGCATGCAACATCCTGGTAAATGCATGGGATGGGGCAGCTGCGTCCATAATGTCCATGTTCAATCTTATAATATTTTAAGATGCCTCTCTGACAACTTGTATTATATATACACAGTACTTACATTTCCACGGCATAAAGAAATTTACAGATCTTCACAGCAAATCACATAATATGTCTACTTAAAGCAGTAAAACACTAAGCAGAAGAACCTCCCTAAACAACTGTATTATGCCTTAAAGCTTGCATCTGTGTAATTTTCAGAACTGCAACTCCATCCTTTGTAAACAAGTATTAAACATCAATGTGGAGCAAAACATAAAATTATTCTTAAAAATACAACAGCACAGAGGTTACAGTCTCAATGTGGCTGGCATGGTAGATTATATAATGTAGAGGACTCATTTTACATGGTCGGAAGAAAAGACCACAAATAACTGCATTTTAGCCATTTAACATCGAATTAAGAAGTATGAGACTGTATCATAAAACACCATTTATATGTGCCCATAAAAGAATTAGCTCATAGGCCTCCTTGGCTACTGTTGCAATGTCTTTCGAGCTTTTACCCTGTCATGCTCCAAGCACAAGAAATAGGAGTTTTCAGCAATATTAGTCGTACCCATCTGTGCAAAGCTCAATTTCTACTGACTACACTGACTGTCACACAATAGACTGCTTGGCAGGAAATCTTCACATTGACCTGTTGACACCGTAAGCTTGACTATAAACCGCTAGGGCAGACCCCCCCAAAAAAATCGAAGTTTTGTTCATTGCCATGGTAATCGATCATGAAATCCGTGATAGATTTGGTTTTTTTTTTTCCCTTTTGACACCGGTTCTCATCAACTTCTCTTAAATTGAAATGAGTAGGCTACTAACATGCAGTGTTTGTTTGCCATACATTCACTATGTTCGCCACGCACCCCCTCCCCACAGACAGACATTGCGCACGAGTCTGCACCGCTCACAATAACATTAGCTTAACGTTAGCCGCTCATGTTGGCACAAAACTACATCAAAGCCACAGCAATGCTAACTGGATAAACAATTTAAAAATGTTTAGGATATTGTTAAATCATGTTTGTGCCAGTTGCCACTCACTAGGAGCAAGCTGATGATGATTACCCCTGACTTACGGGTCAAAAGTTGTAACTGACTCTAGCTTGATATCAAAGTTAACAAGACTCCTGACAATGAACAAGAAGTAGCATAACACAATGAAGACAGTAAATCTACTTAAGACTCTCTTGCTGGCAGATAAAATCACAGTCCACACAAACACATCAAATTATTCTCAAATAATTAACTCACCGTCCTTGTGTCCGTAAATCCATTAATCCGTGTGTCGGGTGTCCATGTCAATGTCCATGTGCTACTGCCAGAGAAGTTCTCCCTAGAGGGACCACTTGGGGAGTTAATGTGATGCCAGGGTTCAACCTGCAGGGGCTTTGCACATACAGGTTCAACCTGCAGGGGTTTTGCAAATACAGGTTCAACCTACAGGGGCTGTCATCATTTTCATCATTTTGTGACCTGTCAGAACTTGACAGAAGTTCTCGAAACTTGAAAATATTTGTGGAAGATCAAGTTCTGGCAACTAGCCATTACAATAGTCAGAACAACATAATATTTCAAGTCCCATTTATTTATTTATTTATTGATTGATTGATTGATTGATTGATTGATTGATTGATATACATAAATACACACATATACATATATATATATATATATATATATATATATATATATATATATATATATATATATATACACATACATACATACATATACATATATACATACATATATACATACATATATACACATATACATATATATACACATATATACATATATACATACATATATATACATATATATGTGTATATATATATGTGTATATATATATACACATATATATAAAATTTATACTATATATTATATATATATATATTTTTCTTTTTTAGTTGACACAACATAACATTTTGTATTGCTGACAAAAAAAAAAAAATACGGTGAAGTTTCGTGTTAATCCGATAAATCGTTGTGGAGATAAAAAATACTTCAATTTAAAGAGCGCCACCTTGTGGTCATCACCTTGTATTTTGCACAGCAACTCAGCCACTTATGGGGAAGTAGTAACCTGAATTTGATGTCATTCGGACACCCCAATGTGGAGATGTACATCACTTCCTATTTGGAATGCGATCTGCAGGAAGTTGTTATTTAATAACTTGAGTATTGTTTAGCCTATCAAAATTCTTTTAATAACTTTTTTGTCAAGATGGTCCACAGATGCTGTGTGCAAAGTTTCGTGCCAATCGGCGAAATTGTCTGGGAGGATCTCGAAAAAGTAGGTTTTCCACATTTCGTGAATTAGCGAAAAAAAGGCGGCCTATACCACGAGATTAAGCACTGAATTCACTGAATGCGTAGATATAAGTTTTATGAATGTGTGACAAAGTATATGGGAGTTATAAGCCACTTCCCGTGATTGTAGCACCACCTAGTCTTGGAGATTCAATACGACTATAGATTATAACATTTTTCGCCAGGTGTGACTTATATTCCAAGTTTGGTGAGTTTTGGGACATGTTCAGGCAGTGAAAAATGCGATAACCATTTGCTAAGGAAAATAATAATAAGGAATCATTCGAAAAACAATAGGGACCTCGCAGGTCTACCTGCTCGGGCCCAAAAAAATCCCTACAATTACAATAGGTTTCCTAGCACCGCTGGTCCTATGTCCTGCTCTCTCGGCCCTAACTAGAACTGCAAGCAGTTATGAATGGGGGCCAAGCCCACCCCATGCGAACCAGACCCCACGCACAGCAGAGCCCACGGAAGTTGGCCCCAAAGGATGACGGGCTCGGGGGAAAAGTGAGGACACAGGCCAACGTCTGAGCCGTCACTGTGATGGAAAGTGCACTGCAAGTGTAAAAGGCTGAATGTGTGCTGATTTGGATTTATTGTACTAAATCACGCCCACTTTGTTCTTAAAAAAAAAACCTAAATTTACATCCATTTTAGTGCCACCTATAGGCCAATTTGCACCAAATTTGGCACAGAACCTCTGGATGACTTCAGGAACAACTGACTTAAGTTTTATGTTGAAAGCATTTAGTTTAACTGAACTATGAAACAATATGTGTTTTTTTAGCTAGCAAAAAAGATTGCTTGATTATAACTAGCAGATTTTTTGGAGTGCCAAAATTCTTTTGATAATTTTTCATCAGACACATCTGGAGATTCAGGCAAGTTTCAGGCAGATGGCGCTTAAATTGTAGGAGTTCGAAAAAGTAGGTTTTGCATATGTGGCGATTTAGTGAATGAAATGTCAGAAAACCCAGCTTTATTCAGGGAACACATGGATATAAAGTTTGCGAATGTATTATTTAAAATGTGGAAGTTACAGGCAAAAACGCGATTGCATCCATTATAGAGCTACCTAGTGAAGTGCAATTTTTGGTATGGAAGATCTGTGTCCTATTCTATCTGTACCATGTAAATGTCAAAGCTGTCAGCATAATAGTTTGGCTGAAATTAATTAAATTAATGGACCAGTAATGACCACCTTCAAGATATGTTGTCAGGATTGGCCCTACATCATACCGACCAAATTTCGTAAAAATTGGTGTAGCCGTTCAAGCGCCCCCTAATGGCCAAAATTTGCCAAATTCGGCTCATCCCTTCCCAATGTCATGGCAACCAAATTTGGTGTTAATAGCATTTGGTTGACCGAGATATCAAACAGTTTTATAGCTAGCTACAGAAATTTGTTTGTTAATAATTTGTGCATTTTTTTGACAGTGCAAAAGTCTTTTGATAACTTAACATCAGGTCCAGCTGAAGAGTGTACGTGCCAAGTTTCACACAGATCGGCCAAAATCCCAAGGAGGAGTTCGAAAGTAGGTTAGGATAGGTTTTCCAGTTTTTACAATTAAGCAAAAAAAAACTTTCTACGCAGAAGTGGCCGTGGCCAGCTTTATTCTGGGAATCTGGTGACACTAGGTTTTTGAATGCGGGACATACTGTCAGAGTTGGGTTAAAAGGGAAGACTATGGAAAGGGGAGGTGGACCCAAACACAGTTACACACAGAAGGCAAGGATAAAGGGGAACAAAACACAAGCTTTAATTTAAAGCTGATGACAACAAAAACACAAGGAGCATGGAAAATGAATCAAGGACAAAAACTAAAGTTGCAAAATAAAACAGTTCAACAAAGTGCAAAAGACAAACAAAGACAGAGTACAAACAGAAACAATGACCGGACCGGGAGTGAAGGGAACACAGAGACTAAACACACAGACACTGATTACAAGACGAGGAACAGGTGAGGAGGTAGAGGAGGAAGGAAGCCAGGTGTGATAACGAGGGGGAGGAACAGACCAGGAGGGAACAAGACAACAGACAGAGGGAGCCAGAGGGGAGAACATAGGAGAAACTTAAAGGACACATGAGGGCATGGAAAATCAAAACATGAGACACAAGACATAGAAAAACAAAACATAGGACACAACAAGACATAGATATAAAGACATGAATCAAAAACAAAAAACCAGATACAAGGACAAACACAAACAGGAGTCATGACACATACGGTGTGGGAGTTCTAGGCAAAAACGCATTGGCCTAGGTTATAGCGCCCTCTGTGGGCGGATATATGTAGTTTTTGGTGTCTGAGGTATTTGCGGGAGTCTGGACCAACCCTCCAAATTGCACCACCCTCCCTTGCATGGTTTAGCCTGTAGCACCACTTTTAGCTGGAGAAAAATTTAAATAAAAATCCTTACAATTACAATAGGGTGCCTAGCACTGCTGGTCCTAGGAAACTTGTATGCTTGCATACATGTTCCCTTGGCCCCTCTGGCTTGGCCCCCTAAAAATCCTTACAATTACAATAGGGTTCCTAGCACCGCTGGTCCTAGGAATAAAAATAATCCTTTGAAAAACAATAGGGACCATGCAAGTTCCCTGCTCGGGCCCTAATCAAAGCTGTGAGCAGCGATGAATGGGCAGGCTGCACACGTCGGGCTGTGGTGCTGTCGGATTGCCCGTTCACCTGTTACCTGCATGTCATGATGGGGAGAAAACAAGCAGTAAACATCATGTCAATCGGATGATGTTTGTCTGACTTCCTGTGTCCAGTGGGTGGCGCTATGGATATGTCACAGTTTTGTTGCATGGATATACTCAGGACGACTCCTTCTACATTCTTGAGAAATCTAGTGGAGATCGGAAATTTTGTGTTGAAGTTGTAAGGACTTGATGAGTCACAGTGAATGAGAAAATCACCATCACGCCCACCAGGTATGACATAGGCAAAAGCTTTCAACAACTTTTGATCTTCAAGGCATGAGGATGATATTGAGCGAATGTGAAGACTGTGGTGTTAAATCTCTAGGAGGAGATCATTTTTGAATGAGGCATGACACTGACTTCCTGTGTCCAGTGGGTGGCACTATGGATATTACAAAGTATTGATGCACAGATATATTCAGGGCGACTCCCTCTACACTCGCGAAGGATTTAAATGGGCGGCACAGCCACGGCCAGCAGGTATGACGTAGGAGAAAGCTTTTCATAAAGTTTCATCTGCAAGGTCAGACGATGATACTGACTGACTGTGAAGTCTGTGGTGTTGAATCT
This sequence comes from Acanthopagrus latus, assembly GCF_904848185.1. NCBI lineage: Eukaryota > Metazoa > Chordata > Actinopteri > Spariformes > Sparidae > Acanthopagrus > Acanthopagrus latus. Next base: position 531,562 of record NC_051057.1, read on the forward strand.
GTAGGAGGAGGGCGTGAAATTATGAGGTACAGCATAATTTCAAAATGGCGGCCAAATTCATAATGGCCGACTTTGTATTGACGTGTAGATGTAGTCAGGGCAACACTGTCTACATGTATGAGTAATTTGGTGGAGATGGGGCATTTTATGTTGAAATGAGAAGGACTTGATGCTTCACGGCAAAGGAACAAAATGTTTTCCACAGTCACGCCCACCAGGTATGACGAATCCAAAAGCTGTATACACATTTTGATCCTCAAGTCATGAAGATGATACTGAGTGAATGTGAAGACAGTGGTGTTAACACTGTAGGAGGAGTATATTTTCAAAGTAGGCATGAATTGGACAAAAATGACATTTCACATCAAAATGGCCGACTTCATGTTGGAGTGACAGGATCAGTCCAAGAGGCATTTATTGTACGTCTGCCATGATGAATCTGCGTACCGAATTTCGTTCTTCTATGCACTTGTGGGAGGTGCGGCTGAACAATAGGGGGCGCTACAGAGCCCACATGTCACGACCACGCCCAGTGACAATGCAGGATCGCACTTTTTGCAAGATGTGCTTATGTTCCAAATTTGGTGAGTTTTGGGGTATGTTCAGGCCCCCAAAACTGCAGTCAAAGTGAGAGAAGTATAATAATTATAACAAAGAATTCCTTCAGTTACAATAGCGACCTCACAGGTCGGTGACCTGTGTGCTCACCTGTTACTTGCATGTCATGATGAGGAGAGAACAAGCACTAAATGTCATGTCAATCGTATGATGTTTGTCTGACTTCCTGTGTCCAGTGGGTGGCGCTATGGATATGACACAATTTTGATGCACAGATATATTCAGGGCAATGCCCTCTACATTCCTGAGAGATTTTGTGTAGAAAGGGAATTGCATGTTGTAGTTACAAGGACTTGATGCGTCACGGCAAAGGATTTAAATTGATTGCACCATCATGGCCAGCAGGTATGACGTAGGAGAAAGCTTTTAACAGCTTTTCATATTCAAATAATAGCTGGGTTTCGGTTAACTACAGGGTCTCCTTTAAACGCCAGGTGCAGGTGTATATTTTGATAAATAACCTTCGGTTCCAAATAAATGCCGAGTCTAATTCATTTTTTTTAAAAATCGAGCGAGAAGATGAGACCACTGACACTGCACTTTTTTTCTTTCTTCTTTTTCAGGTAGTGTGCTTTCTTTCTGTCAGTCAGTATCACAGTTATGATCACCATGGCTCTGGTGCAGCAAAAAAATAAGAACTATGACTTGAAATTCAAACTTTCTGTCTTAAAATATGCAGAGGAAAAGTCAGGAGAAACAGCCGCCAGACATTTCTCTGTCGACCCCAAAAGAGTGAGAGATTGGTGAAAAACTAAAATGGAGCTTCAGTGTCTGTCCGAGGAGGACAGCAAAAGGGCCAGTTTGCATGCTGAAGGTAGGAAGAAGGCTGAATTATCAGTGAACGGGCACGCCGCGAGAGAGTGTCTCGCAAAATGATCAGGGTGATGGCTTAACAAATGTACGCCACGTGACAGCAGAGATAAGGAGTTTGCTGCAAGTGCTGCTTGGCTAAATCATTTCCTCCGCCGCAACAACTTCACTTGCAGAAGACAACTGTTGCCCAGAAGGATGCCAGAGAATTCACCAAGAAGCTGGCGAAGTTTGTGACATTTTCATCCCGGATTTTTGTGAGGAAGGACTTAAACGCCTATTCCAAATTGCCACCTGGTCCCAAATAAATGCCTGGTCTGTTAAGTGATTGAAACAAATAAACGCCCTGGCTATGCTTTGGTAATTTACGTCATGATAACACTTCTGGCCCGGGGAGAGAGACATGCATCGGCTCGGCCCACAGTGCTCTGCTGCAGACACGGCAGAGAGGCGACTATTGGCCCAGTGGCTTGTCAATCAAAATAATAGTTAGCCTGGTTATTGGACAAATTATAATTTCCTCCTCCTATACCAGCCTACCTCCTTTACCTTACTGACCTGACCCCAGCTCTTTCATTCACAAAAATGGGCCTGCAGCGATTCTGGACAGCGTTTTTTGTTTTTTGTTTTTCCCTTCATGGGCCCCTGACAGCATCTGGGCCCTGGTGCAGCTGCACCGGTTGCACCGCCAATACTTACACCACTGTTAGTGACTATTTATTCAAGCTTCACAATGCCTGACAAAAATAAAAGTTGAATTCAGGTTCAAATGTTCAAAATTTTTTCATCAATTGTCATCAGTGATCAACGCATGAAACGCCTGTCATATGATGACATTTGGTCCTTTACAGATTATATATGGGATACTGGTGAAGTTCCATACTTTGGTGACAAAGAGAGCTCACCAGGCAAAGCTAATTGGACTTTAAAGAGGTAATATCATACTAATTTTCAAGTTCATACTTTTATTTGGGGGTAGTGTTAGTAGCAGAATAGGCTTACATACTTGAATTTTCTAAGAACACATTGTTATTCTCATATGGTGTATAGCTGCAGCATTTGGTCATTTCTTTCCTTTTCCTGTTACAAAAGTATTGTGTGACACTGGGACAAAGTGGGAGTTTGAAATTATAACCAGGTGTTGAATGTTAGTTATTATTCCTAAAGGGGTAGGTAGAGCCTCTTAGTTTGAAGACTAAGGGCCACTGACCTAGCTGCTGTATTTGACGAGATGTAGGCCTTTCAGACAGAACACAACAGAACCCTATTTACTGCACAAAGTTCATTTGAATGTACAGGGTGGGAGGTATCTGACTGTCCAAAGTATAGACAGATGTATGGAAGTAGTCACATCCTATATTAGTGTCTGTGTGGAGAGCAATCCCCACCAAACAAACAGAAATACATGCATCCAATAAACCTTGTGCTCTATCTAATATAATAAAGCTTCTGGTTGTAAAAGAACTGGCATTAACTATAAATGAATGACAGTTGCACAGAAAAACGAATTCTAAGACAAAGTTGTGAATAAACCAAGTAAAGAGGGACAATGAAGCTAAAGAGGAAAGAGAAAAAGAAAATTGACCTGAAGTCACCATCTCTGCACAAATGGTAGATTTTACACGTTTGACTGGAACACTGGAGGGAGGACAATGCACCCTCTCCAAAGGAAATTTTAGAAAATCCATTACAATGCAGTCTGCGACAGAGGAGCACTCTGTTTATATAGTTCATTCTTCACATCTGAGTTAAACCTGAGTGTCGTCAAAGTCTGTTATTTGCTTTTGAAGCAAACCCATTTGGGTTGACTAGTTTCACTCTCTCACACTTTGTTTTTACATGCTTCACTGCACATGAACTATACTTTAACCCTCATGCTTCTGTAGTTCTGTCAGCTCTCTGTTGTCAGCCTGTTGTGTCCAGTACAGTATGTACTGTAGGATTTATTGCAGCTTCAGGGTGCTTTCAGGTTACCTGACAATGTTGCTCTGCAGCTGATCACTCTGCTGCTGTTCGTCATGAGCCTGAAGCCTTAAGGCCTCCTGTTCCTCCTCTGACTGCTGACTCAGACCATCCATTAGCCACTGCTCCCTCAGGGATTTCTTCTGTCAAAAAAACACCCACACACAGGAACCACAGTTTCAGCTTTCAACAGTATTTAGAGTTCTACACATGTATAGAACTCTGCATGTTTCCTGACCACATCATTCCCCACCTCTTCCCGGATTACTAAGATTTTTATACTTCATTAAATATAATACTTCAGTTCACTGTAAGGGCAGAGTTCCACAGTTTGAATGATTGTATTAATCTATAAATATTACTAATGTTACAGTAATATGTATCTATAATAAAGAATATGGGGTCACTTCAATTGGACTGCAAACACACACTCTCCCTCTTACACACACACACACACACACACACACCCTACATCATCAAGTAACATTGTGTAGGATTTTAAAAAGAAAATGTCAGACATCCTCAAACGTGGCTAGAATTTCTCCTGATTTTCACCTTAAAAACATAAATGGAGCTCTCTTCTGTTGGTTCTGCTTATTTTGTTAGTATCTGTTGTGTAATCTAATGCACTGCAACATACACCATCAGTAACTGCAACAACAGTAACACATGTAGAAACGCATGCTTATTGGATCAACACCTCCTTGCTGTCAGGTAATATTGGATTCTTCCTGCTCACTGCTGGTCATTTAACTGCTTAATGCAGCTTTAAAGACTTAGGTTGAAAAAATTTAGTTCATGTGGTCAATTTGGAGCATTTTATTGTCCCCCTTGCTCTTCTTTTACTGAAAATATTCAGTTCACATGACTGTTTGTACTTAGAAACAAGGATCGCAGGCCAGAAAAGATTGCTTTAGAGTGAATAAATCTGTTTGTAGAATTATAAAAATATTAGATATTATATAACACCACTGCAGGGGGACTCAAGCTATTATTTCTGATATTGAGATCTGACATAGTTCATGGATCGTGTTTGAGTTTGTACAGAAATGAAACAGGGATTGCTGTAGGGTTATTAGTTCTGAGAAAGTAAATTAAATCGCAAAACCCTCATCCAAGACTTCAACCTGGGAGACTTTCTTCACACGTGTCTACTCTATAATGTTCTTCACCAGATGGAACAACTGCACTTCGACACATTTTCTCCTGGATGTTAGTTTTCTTTTATAACAGTAAACATTACCTTTATGTACTGGAGTTTTAGTTTCTCCTCTTCTATCTGTCTCCTTTTCATGGCGATGTTCTCCTGGATTCTTCTTTTGTCCTGAGGGGGGAAATCAAACACACATTTGCAATCATGTGCACAGTTGACAGCATGTAAACTATTCCATCTGTTGTCTCCGTTTGCTGACACTTCAACCTTGAGCTGACAGCTGGACACCAAGAGCCTTACATAGCTAAAAAGCAAGTCAACCTTCATGACCTCACCCAACCTACCTGTTGTTTGTTTGTTTGTGTGTGTGTGTGTGTCTGTGTGTGTGTGTGTGTGTGTGCTAATAAGCGCTTCTTGTGGAAAAGAGAAGTTATCTTTAATAGAATTAAATTATCAATCAGTGGGACATTTCAAATAATTTTCTAATGGAAACACACTGTGTCAATGTCCTGCCACAGACAAACACACTGCTCAGCTTTAATATCAGCGTCTTACGGACAGGGGTCACTCGAAACTAAAATTAGCCACTGGATCTTGGATTAGTGTGACACTAAATCCCAGTGAAAGGGGATCGCCTGCCGATGTCTGCTGGTATTTATAGTCCTGTCTCGGTCTGTGTCTGACTCAAACTCAGTGATATCACTGGCCTGAAATGTCCAAACCATGAAAACCATTTCACACTGCCACCATGATAAGAGGCTTGCCAATCAAATGACAATGTTACTTTTCATCTTTTCTGTTTCATCCAGTTATCAGATAGGCGTGATTTCATGGGGCGGGGTAGGTGTGTGTGTCTGTGTGTGTGTGTGTGTGTGGGGGGGGGCATAAGCTGGCACAGGCAACTGGGACAATATAAACCCACTTGCAAAGCTAACTGTATAACAAGCCAAGAGCAGACAATGGTTTGCAGAGCTGTTGAAAAATATGGGCAGTGCAATTTAGCATGTATACCATCAAATGATGAAATTGGGAGGTACGTTTTTAAGCAGTGTGTTAATGCTTACTTGCTAATTAGCTAGCCTACACTTTTACCTTAAACAGTTTCTGATTCAGCATTAAGGTGAAATCGAACACTATCCTAAAATACCTATCCCAGTCTAAAACTAAATTCAAAGCTGTTGTTGAACCATTTGTACAAGTACAGGCATGGTTTTTGGCTCTTTTGAAAGGTTACAGCCAGAAACTGTCAGTGCGTCTGTCATTAATCTCTATGAGTTTTGAACACGCTGAAATTTGTATTTATTTTACACACCTGAATTTTAATTTTAATGCAAAAATGAGCCTGTAGATGAGCTGTAACTGCTTTATTACTAGCGTGAATGCTGAAGGCATTGCAAAATTTTTCCCATTCATCCTTATGGGAATTTCTCAAATTTCATTCTGCTACAACTTAAGCATACCCTCAGTTATAGAAACCATTCAAGTATCAACATGTTCAGCCTTTTAAAGTCTTTCAGCCTTGCACTTTTCACCTTTCAACTTTTTCAAAATTCAGCTTTTCCCCCCAAAATTAACATTGAAGTACATGGGAAAATCTTCAAATCCTCTTCAAAACTGATCGCCTTCCAACCTCTTCTTTTCCCTCATACTTTGAGCTTGAGACAACATTCTAACTTTAAAAGGCTCAGCAGACCTTGAACTATTGGACATGAATTCAGTTTTTAAAAATCTTGTACAGTTTTGAAATAATCACAGTTTTAGTTTGAAGGATTTTTAGCCCATCTTCTGAGTTTATAATGTTTTTGTTTGTTTGTTTGTTTGTTTTTCTCAATGAAAGTCTTTATTTAACATTTGCAAAAAGTACAGACAATCAGATAGAACAGGCACTGAGTGATAAGAGATGTTACAAAATGATATATCTCTTTATAAAAATAATACATGTAATTGAAATAAAATAAATATGTATGTATATGCATTTCTTATTTTGGGGTAAGTGAAAATGACTTTAAGTATAGTAGAGTGCCTTCACTTTTCTTATTTGGCAACAGTTTCAAGGTATTGATATAGAAAATAAACTTGTTTGTGAAGACATTAAAGTTTGGGAGGGACTTGGAAAATTTACTCTTACGGATGTGGAATTTACCCATTAAAATCATGGGGTTTATTGTGAAGCAAATTGATTTGTCGTTATATTCGAATTTTGAAATAATATATTTGGTTCTAATTGTTACATACTGTTTAGTTTTATTATAGATAAACTTTTCCGTGTCCCTCCAAAAAATAAATCACAATGGGCAAATACAAAACAAATGCAAAATTGTCTCAGGCTTATCTCCACAAAAAGTGCACATTTCATCTACTTCCGCAAACCTGTAAATTGATTTGTTACAAGGGTAAATATTATGAATTATTTAAAATGAACTTCTCTAATCTCATTCAAAATGCAGAATTGAGAGGGACACAACCATGCCTTGCACCAGTTTATATCAACCAACTGCGAAAAAACTTTCCTCTGGGGAAAACTTATCATGTCTCTGAAATACTTTCCTTAGATGTTTGTTTGTACATTTTCTATCCATTATGTCAACCCCATCAACCTTTACAGAAGGTATCTGAACATTAACGTTTTGGTAACTTAAGTGACATTTTATTAACTCAATCATACCAGTAGGAATAGCCTTTACGACCGAAACAAACTCTCTGTATTTGACTGGAAAGGATTTAGCTTTCAGGAAGTCATCATAGCTGCAAAGATTTCCATTATCGTCAAACCAGGCCATCACAAATATTATGTCCCTCTCAATCCAGCTCTCTTTATTACACTTTTGTTGTTAATGGTTATATGATCATTGTTCCAAAGCAATTCTTTGTGTGGAGAAAAGTTGTGAACATAACACAATTTCCAAGAGCGTAAAGCCTGTTGATAAAACTTTGGAAGTTTCGGTGGCAATTTAGAAACTGTGAATTTGCCATTTCCCATTAAAAACCTTAAGCCTCCTACTTTTGGAATATATTGTGTGGAATAAAATTCCATAGTGACTCTGGTAGTTCCAAACAAGTTATTTAACTTTGAAGGTAGAATTTAAGTGAAAAAATATCAGAATTTCCAAACCTTCTTCTGCTCTCTCTAAACTAAGAATTTCTTTCTTGAGATGGTGGTGTCTATTTTTCCAAACAAAATTAACAAATAAACAATTGATTTCTTTACAAAGTGCATCGTTAAGAAAAGTTGACAGAGCAGGATAAGCCTTCATCTTAAATAATAACACTCTCCCAAAAATGGAGAGGTCTCTCTGCAGCCACATATTAAGAATTGACTTAGTTTTTTTTTACTTTTGGAAGGAAGTTAAGTTGCTGTCTAAGCTCCATATCTTTTGTAATGTGAATTCCCAGATATTTAACAGTTTGTTTAACAGGGATATTAAACATAAGCTTTTCATCAGTCTCATATAAACATACATTTTCACTCTTCTGAAAATTAAGCAGTTTCTTGTAGTGCAGTCTGTATCTGCGATTTATCCTTGAGAAATAAAACTGTCATCGGCCAGCTGTGAAATCTTAACCTCTCGACTGAAGATTGTTAAGCCTTGAATATTTGGGTTGCACGAAATATTTAAACATAGATGTTCGGTAACAACCAAAAATAAAAAAAACAGGAAATAGGGCAACCTTGGCGTACACCTCTTGAAACAGAAAATCTTTGAGACATTTCGGGATATTGAATAACCAAGCTATTTATGCCTTTATAAAACATGGCAATGTTATTAATAAATTTATCTCCAAAACCAAGAATTTGCAGGGCTTGTATAATGAAGGAGTGTTCAATTGAATCAAATGCCTTGTAGAAGTTGAGAAAGACCTTCAATGCTTTGGATTTTATATAATCTGAATAATCAATGAGATCCAATACTAATCTGACATTAGAGCTAATATGACAATTTGCCATGAAGCCATTTTGGATTTCACTTGTAATCTCTTCGAAAAATATTATGTCATTTAGCAAAAACTTGTGCTAAGACTTTATAGTCTATATTTAACAGTGAAACAGGTCTCCAGTTTTCTATTATTAAAGGATCTTTTCCTGGCTTAGGAATCAAGGTTATCAGTCCTTGCTTCATGGTTGTTGTCATTTCTTGTTTGTCTATGGCCATCGCTTCCAAGTGATTTCCTCATCTCACTGAGTGCACAGCATTACTGTCATGACTCCTGTTTGTTTTGTCCTTGTATCTGGGTTTTGGTTTTGATTCATGTCCTTTTTTCTATGTCTTGTTGTGTTCTGTGTCTTGGTTTTTCCTTGTCTCGTGTCTCATGTTCTGATTTTTCCATGCCCTCATGTGTCCTTTAAGTTCTCCTGTGTTCTCCCCTCTGGCTCCCTCTGTCTGTTGTCTTGTTCCCTCCTGGTCTGTTCCTCTGTGCTCCTCCCCCTCATTATCTCACCTGGTTTCCTTCCTCCTCTCTCCTCACCTGTGCCTCGTCATGTCATTAGTGTCTGTGTATTTAGTCTCTGTGTTTCCTCTCACTCTTTGCCCAGTCATTGTATTCTGTTTGTGGTTCTCTGTTTCTTGATCCATGCTCCTGATCCATGCTCCTGTCCATGCGCTTCTGTCCCGTTTTGGTATGTCTTGGTTTTGAGTTTTTCCATGTTTAAGTTGAACTTTGAATTTTTGTTTGAACTTTGTCTAGCTGTTTTCTGTTGCTACTTTGTCTTGCTCTTTAAGTTGTTACTTTGCTTTTTTGCCCTGTTTTGGTCTGTTTTGTTTTTGTAATCAGCTTTTAATAAAGCTCGCCTTTTGTTCATCCCCATCTCTGCCTCACGTGTCTACTGCGTTTGGGTCCACCTTTTCCCTTCCATAGTTTTCCCTTAAACCCCAATGTGACAATTACTCATTTCTGAACACAAAAGCCTAGCTTTACATTCCTCTTTAAATTTTTCTGAAATCAAATGTGTAAAGTTTCATATGTGTTTCATAAATGTGACTTTGCTTGACTAAATTCAGATGTGTATAGTTTGTTAAAAGAGGTGATGTGATCAGAGATATATTAGGATCAGAACGTATGACACCATTTACATTAAGACATGTAATATTATTTCTCTTTCTGTTTCTTTTCTCCAGTGCAAAAAAGTAATTGGGGGTTCTCTCCTTTTTCTAAACACTTGGCTCAAGATCTGATGAGAGCACCTTTTAGCTTAAATTATGTAATACCTATCAAGCTCTTCACTGACACTTTTTAGTGTTTCCAATTCATCCTCAGATAAGTCATTTTTGGAACTTAGCAGCTCCAACTGACTTATAAGGGCATTCACTTATAAATTAGGCAGGTTTAAAGTTCGATAGCGATGCAGATCTTGGAGGATTTCGATCCATGCAATCGTCTGGAGCGTCACTGAAATCACCTGCTATAATAACAGTAGAATCTTTGTATTTTTCCTTTAAGATATCCAGTGTTAAAGAAAGTTCAGAAAACATGCTTTGCTTGAGCTGCTCTGTTAGGTCCATAAACATTGCAAATAATAAACAGGAGGTTGTCTGCTTTCAAAACAAAAATAATTCTCCAGCTTTCATTTGAAACTGTGGACTCCAGAATATCACCATTAAATCTGTTTAGTAGTATTGCAACTCCAGCTGAATAATTTGAGAGAAAAATACATTGCATCTCCCCATTGATGCCAAACCAGCACGTTTGCCTTGCTTTCTAGCTGCTTCCACAAGTGGCCACAACCGGTTTCTTTCCATCCTGTCAGCATGTGTGAAATCTTCCTTGAGCATCAGCTTCTTCTCTTTCAAGATCTCATTCTTACAGGAGATCTTCCAGATTTTATTTCTGAAATTTCTCATGGTGAATTGGATGATGATGATGGGGCACGGGGGCACTCCTACCCTGTGTACTGTGTTGACAAGAAAGCAGATTTTCTCTTTTTCCTCGGGCGCGAGCGTCACAAAAAGCTTCATTATGTCAACTTGGATGTTTTCTCCAGTTGCCTCCTTCATCCCGTATAGCCATAAGTTCCAGCGCCTGCTGCATCGCTCGGCATCATCGCTTCTCTGCTGTAGTTTGGAGACTTGTTCTGATAACTCTTTCACTTGCCTCTTGGTCTTTTGAACTTGGATTTCCACCCCTTTCAGCTGATCACACAAAGCTGTAATAGCATTGGTGTTTCCGGACAGCTTTTGCTCAAGAGTGGCAGATGAGACAGATTTTTCACTTTGTGCGATTTCGGTCTGAACGCACAGTCATAGTTCTACCATATCACTATTTGAGTAATAGCATTTACTGTTTTGGACAGAGAGGCATGTTAATGTGAGGTGAGCCTCAGCTGAAATCGCTATTAAAACAATTCTCATCTGGGCCAACACAGAGAGATTTATCAATAAGTTTAATACACACACACGCATGTGTAACCATGCACACATTACCACAGATATACACACACACATACAGCCATGCTTAAAGGAGAACTTCGGTCGATTTAAACATGCAGCTTCATTGCTCAAGCTACCCTTGACTTGCCAGTACCGAAGGCGCAAACACATTTGGTCCAACCATTACAGGGCTCTGTGAACGGAGTGTTGGCCATAGTTTCATTGTATTTACTTTCTTATTACCATTGGAAATTACCTAGTAACACTTTTGTGTTACCACAAATTCACCAGGTAAATATCTGGTAATTAGGGGACTGTAAAAGAAAGGATTACCTAAAAAAACCCTTCACACAGCTCTCTTTACCAACATGCAGCTCAGCACAATCAACATACTGATGCCACCAAAACACATGATACACATCCCAGATTGACACGACATCATCCTGGTGAGCTGAAAACCACTCTGACTGGAAGGAATCTATGAAATGCGACATTTTCCCATACAATTACAAAACAGTGTCAGAATTTCATGTGAGGTTCATGGGTTGCTTTGATCCAGCTCAGAAAGTATGGACGTAATCATCCAGATTTTACAATGTAAATATCAAACATGTTTGATATTATCGGGGCAGTTCTGATGAGTCAGTGAGCAGTTCAGAAGGCTTAAGTCTGGATCTGTAAACCTATCCCAACACAAAACACATTACCAGATAATCTGTGCTAAACAGCACTGCACTCATTGAATGTTGATTTGAAAATGTTGAAGTGAAGTAGACCCTCCACCTAATAAGAGGGTTAGTGTTATGATAGAAATAACAAATCAAAAAGAGTAGTTTATGTCAGAAAAGCAGCTCTCAACATATGAAACAGTGACATGTGAATTTGTCTCCTAGCTTTCTCCATTTTACTCCCAAAAGCACCACAATGGTCCTTACTGTGATGGCCTGGAGCCTCTCCTTCAGCAGGTCAGCCTCCTCCATGATGGCCTACAAGACAGACAGAGTGCATGACAGTGAATCAACTAGAGCAGGAAGTGAGAGGGAATGACAAAATCTAAATATCATTTCAATAAAGATTAAATCTTCAGCCTCAGTAACAGAAGTCTATATTTTTAAGACCTTTCGTGCATAGCTGTATAAATACAGAGACAAGTGAAAAACAACATGTACAAATAAATAAATAGCACCATAACACATGCCAATAACAACACACGATTTCTATGTGTAATTGTTAATAGTGACCAAATTAATTGATATTTAATAAAAAGTATATATTCTATGTAAACCAAGGACACTTTAATTAAATGTAGGGGGTCTAGAAAAAAACATTATACTGTAGTTTGTTGAGGAAATGCATCAGTGGTATCAGCTTGATCTATCTATGGTATCATGTTTATCTGTGTATATGTTGATGTTTGTGTTTGTGTGTGTGTGTGTGTGTGTGTGTGTGTGTGTGTGTGTGTGTGTGTGTGTGTGTGTGTGTGTGTGTGTGTGTGTGTGTGTGTGTGTGTGTGTGTGTGTGTGTGTGTGTGTTATTCTTAGTCTTGTTAGTCTTAAATTCAGATGCTAGTGCCATTGTCTTGAAATAAGGCTATCTGAAATTATAGAGCTGGAATATGAAATGGAATATGCTTTAAGGATGTAGGCCTCTGTCTTGTAAAAGTTAGAGTGATTATTATTAAACAGTGTTTGCCTTTAAAGTGACATTCTCTAAGGTGACTGTAAATATGCATTATGATGTGCTGTAAAGGGTCAACTGCATAATGGGTGAAAGTTGAACTTGTGAACAGTTTCTGTCAACAGTGATTTACTGCAGTACCTTTTAACCTACAACATGGAATTACATACTTGATAGGGAGAGACACAGAATAAGAAATAGCATGTCTGTGTCAGATATCTGATGAGGAATGGCACAGTGACTGTAGGGAATGTACCATGGCTATGTTGGGGCTACACTATTTGGCAAGTATATTGCACAGCAGTAAATCAGAAGAGAACAGAATGATCACGGAAGGTTAAAAAGCACCTGGCCCTCTACAGAGAAAGGACAGCAATATCTCACAGTGTTATTTGAAAAGAGTCCACGTGGCTCAATTCCACAGCAACGTGAGGGAGGACTCAGCAACACTCATTGTCAGCAGTAATGTACTGTAAAATAAAGAGACGGAGAAAGGCAAAACTATGACTTACTATGAGCTTCTATGAAGAAAGAATGAGTGGGAAAAGGAAAGAATTTGGAAAGATATAATAGACTAAATGGAATGAAACAGGAAATGTAAACAACTGAAGAAAGTGGTTGAGTGGGAAAGATAGCGAACAAAACAACCTGACTAGTAATAAACTGTTAAACATGTTTAAAGAGCAGACAATTTGTAATGTGACACTGCAGAGAGTTCTCCTGCAGCCAGTCTCCCATGAATTCATAGCCAGTTGAGATGTGATTGAATGTTTCTGAGTTATTAATATTCTCCAGAGGGCTGACCATTTTCACTGGCCACTTCACAGTTTAGCTCCAGCGCAACTAGTAGGGTGCATGGATACACTTCTTCAGTTTCACGGATGGTCAAATAGGAAACTGGTGTATGAAACCAGAACAGTGACACTGAACCATGGCATCAGAAATAAAAACTGTAGTTGAAAACAAAACCTGAATTGTACCAAAAGAAACATTACATTTAAAAACAAACAAACAAACAAAAAAAACAGACATTAATTGTTATTTTTCAATATTTTGATATCTTAGGGGTTTTAATGTGAATCAAGTTCTAAGTGGCACTGTCTTTAAGATCATATGGTACTGTAGGCAGACCAGAATAAGCAGAAAGAACAGAACAATGGGAGATTCAAGTAAACTCCTGTAAGTGATTCCTATATGCCAGGGTCAGAGAGAAATTTCTTCATTGGTATGCTGATATGCAAATCACACTCTTCTTGCCCTTCCGTCTTCACGCCAAAACGGTGACAGAAAGTTAACACTGAAAATCACGTTGAAAAAATCCTGATATCATAAAAAATTCTGTCACTAAAGAAAAAAAAAAGGAAAAATCAGAAGATTGTCATTGAAAAACACATTGAAGCCAATACCAATACCTGTGATTTATTTTCAAATGTAAACCCAAGGAGCTGATTGTTGATTTTTAAAAATGGAGGTAAAGATCAGATCATCATCAGTGGAGCTGAGGTGGAGCAGGTGACATGGTTGGGGTTCCTTGGGATTACCATCACTGAGACCCTATGTTGGTCATCACACATCACCACCCTGGTTAATAAAGCTTAGAAAAGGTTCTACTTCCTATGGAAACTTAGCAAGACTAGATTCCTAGACTAGAGCAAGGTCAACTTTTAAAGAGCAGAGACAGGAAGTAAGAATGCGTAACAATATTTGTAAGCGCCAAACCAGTGTATCCAGCCAGGTTTATATCATGTTTCACTAGAAGTCAGGATATTTTCATAATTTTCCCAACCCTGATCTCTGCCTATACTACAACCAACCAGACAGTGTCACAACATATTATTGAGCCAACAAAACCTGAAATGCAAAATGAGGAATGTAAAGTTTCAACTTATCTGTGTCAATCTGCAGAAATGTTTATTGCTAACATTTATTCTGGCAATTACACTATAAATCATCCCCTCCTCTGTTAACTGTGAACATAAATCCTTGATTCTATTTTTCATTCACCTATTGTTGCATTATTATTATACACACTCACACATTCAAACTTTCAGTAAGTTCCTACCTTTATTCGGTTACATTAGATTTTAATGTGCTACCTCTTTTAATTAGAATTGAGTTATGCCATTTGATGAGCAGATACCAACAGATATTACAGGGAGGATCAGTGGCAGAGACAGCCATGTATGGGTGGTGGTTTAAAAGAGTGATGCTGGATAAGGCTACACTGAATTAAAGAAGCCTTGTGGACTATTCTAGTTTGGTATGCATTAATATGCACACCATTGTCAAGACAAACAACTGCTGTGCCTTGCCATGCTGTCGTATGGAAAAACATCTGTGCCTTGTTTGTATGGCCTGAGTGGTTTCTCGGGGTTCAGCTTGGCTATCGTTTCCACTTGTGTCTTTGAAAAGCCTATATATCCAGTACAGCAACATCCAAACTGAGAAAGCTGGAGAAAAGCTTTTACTCTAAATAGTGTGGGATAATGCAGTCAGGCTACATGCTGTGGAGTGGTATGGAATGGTATGGATTAATGTCACCTAAACTTCTGCACTCACAATGCATCCATCCCTCCATTGATCCATACTGTTATCTGTTTCAACTATGTCATCCTGTATAATTCTGCTGTCTTTCACTGGATCCAGCACACATAACTCCACTTCAATATATTCTGCTATAAAAATGTCGTAACTTACAATAGCTTTAGCTCTGTATAGCCCAGAGACTGGATCAGCTGACTCTGGCAGGCATACTGTAGGAGGTAAAATGATCCTCAGTGATAAATAACGAGGACATGTTTATTTATGTAGTGCTTGTGTTCACACTGCTAGTAACACCTGAGCTGGCCAAATATCATCTTGTCCATGTTCACTACTGTTTGCTCCCTCATAATATCAGAAGTGGACACATGGGTTCATGTCCAGTACAGCTAAAAGGCGACGGGGTTCATACTTGCTGTTTCAAATGTGCTTTGTATCACCTTTTCAATATCCTGTCAAGGTAATTGGAATTTATGGTTAGAAAATGGCAGCCTGTAGCCACTTCTGTAGTGTAGGAGGTATAAACAGAGAAGAGATTTGTATTTGTACAAAACAAGATGTGGTAAGTCATTGTTTTACAATCAACTATTAACATATTGACACATTTCATAAGAGTAAAAGCAACGGAGAGGCTAATGCTAGCCAAGCTATTCTGAAGAAACCGCAGCCTCATGACAAGCCCGGCGCAGATGAACCTGACACTGGCCCCATCCCCGGTAATGTAGCCAAAGAGTTTGCTAAACTCACTGCACTAGTCCTGGAAAGGTGACGGGCCACGACAAGAGGCTATCTGGGTGACAACAAGTGATACAGATGGCAAACTAGCTGAAATTACAAACCGCATTTCTCAAGTCAAGAGCCGTCTGGGCTTCCTCAAGGAGGCTAATGAGAGACTGTAGGCTAACCCTCCAGCCACAGTTACTGAGGTGGAAGCCCTCCCTCAAAAACCGGACGACATTGAAAATTGGGAGCAAAGGAATAATTTACGGTTTATCGGGTTTCCAGAGGGCAGTGAGCAAGGAGATACCATGTCATTCCTCATCAAAATTTTACCGGGGATCCCGAACATGGCCTTGTCCTGTGGGACTGGAAATTGACAGACCACATAAGATTGGATTGGAGGATCGGGCAAGAGCCCAGATCCTGAACATCCCTCACCAGCAAGACACATCACTGCCAGATTTCTCAGATTCCAGGACCGAAACCGCATCTCGGAGGCCATATGCAAGATGGGTAAAGTTGCCTGGAAGGAGCATCGTATAATGGTCTTAGCCGACTACTCCAAGGATTAATGGCATTCAGCGCCTTAGTATCACAGCCCTAAATTGCGAGGAGCTGAACCCATTTCTGATTCTTTTTCTGTTGGTCTACCACTGGCCCCGGAGTGGTTCAATTAATGACTTTTTTATTTTAAAACACCTTAAATGACTTGATTTACAAAGAGGTTTTTGTTTGTTTCTCATCAAGAGAGTGCTGAGTCTTGCAGTTGTTAACACTCGCTCGGACGCGCATACTTGTTTTTAGTGTCTCACTCGCTGGTGTCAGCTATGGGAGCAAGTGACGTTGGTAATATAATTATTTCAGACCTTAGTCCAATATTTCTCCATATTCTGTCCTTTAATAAGTCAGCTAGGTCAACTAGATAGAGATTAAATTCTAGCCTTCTATCTGATACCTTTATTAAGTAGAGACCAAAATACCAATGGCTCCATCAGCAGGGGTAGCACGGGAGGCTTGAAAGCCTTTTTGAGAGGTCACATAATTCAACACTTGTCATTCAGTAAGAGGGAAAACAATGCTAAGCTGCAAAAACAGATGATACCTGCAGAATCAAATATAAAAGAAAAAATGTCCTTGGAAAATTTTACCAGGTTGACTAGACTATGAGTTTAATTCAATTATGACCGAGAGGGCAGAATTCTCTCTCTCGGGCAAGACAGAAATACTTTGAGGAGGGTGACAAGGCTGGTAGATTACTTGCCAGGTACATTAAACAAAAAGAAGCAATGAATACTATTCCTGCTATAAGGAGGGACAATGGGTGTGTCCTGACTGATCCCAAAGGGATTAATGCGTTTTTTTGAGACTTTTATGTAAAACGTTATACTTCAGAGTCGAAGGAGGACAGAAAAAACATTACATCCTGTCTTCAAGAGAGCCTCCACCCAGCACCTCCTATTGACCATCAATGGTGCTGCTGTGAAGAGAGTGAGCAGCACCAAGGGTGTGGGCGTGCACCTCACTGAGGACCTCTTCTGGAGCAGCAACATCTCTTCACTGGCCAAAAAAGCTGAGCAGCGCCTCTACTTCCTCCGCAGACTGAAAAGAGCCAGAGCACCAGTCCCCATCATGCACACCTTCTACTGTGGAACCACCGAGAGCACCCTGACCAGCTGCATCACTGTGTGGTATGGCAGCTGCTCTGTATCCTGCCAGAAGACCCTGCAGCGCATAGTAAGAACAGCTGAGAGGATCATCATTGCCCCCCTTCCCTTCCCTCCCATCCCTCCAGGACATTTACAGCACACGCCTGGCCGGCAAAGCACTCAGCATTGCATGTGACTCCACCCAACCCACCCACTGTCTCTTCAACCTCCTGCCCTCAGAGAGGAGAATGAGGACCCTCCGGGCCAGAACCAGCAGACTGAAAGACAGCTTCATCCATCAGGCCATCAGGATGCTGAACTCCCTTCCAGCTCTCCCCCACCTTCTTTCCCTGCCCTCTGCCCCCATAAACTCTGGTCACTGACTCTGGTACATGCTGTTTGCACCAGGGATTTGATTTGAGGGAAATGCTATTTTAATTCTGTCTATGTTCTGTACATATAACAGCATTAACAGTAATATTTGACTTTGACTTTGACCTGACCCCTCCACTTTCTAACTGGACCCAGACTGCCCACATGTTAGGTCAGAAACTTCTGGTCAAAGAATGGAAAGCCTCTGCACTAACACTATCTTTGTGGCACACCTCTCTAAGTCAGCCGGCTGCCCCAGAACAATTGTCCTATAGGTTGCTTGATAAAGTGGGGGAGTACAACTTGAAATGGGGGAAGTACCATTCATACACTTTGGAAATTTAATGGCTCATAAACATAGCATTTAGCTAGAAGACTGAGGGATACATTTTGATAGAATACTGTACCTATATACAGGCAAGCTTGTAAACTCAAGTACTCTGTGCATCACTGTCTCCTTTGTTTTATTTTACAATTATTGAAAAACAATAAACTGTTGATCATGAAAAAACAATAGTAAAAGCAGCTAATGAACCAGAGTTTTACTGTATTATGTTTGCTTTTTTGTATTTTTGTTTTTGCTTTTGATCTGACTGAACTGACATACAAACTTCGAGCCAGTCTCAAATCTTGGTCTCAGTTATTTTTATCAAAAAATCTTCAAGAGAGTTGTCTTCTCACAAGTTGTCTCTTGTTTAGAGCCCAACATTTAGAACAAAATCCAACTAAGTTTCAGTTCTGAATATGACGATACACTCTTAGACTCAAATCATACCATTTATATTTTTTTTAAACCAAACTGCTTCTTCTGATAAGATAATTCTATGCTCTTGGATCATCTCTCTATAAAAGCAAGGAATCTCTGTCTGTCTGTCTGTCTGTCTGTGTGTGTTCCTCAAATATCTCTGCGGATCAGGATCAGACTGACCTGAGAGTTTCAACATGGCTGCTGCTTGGTTCAAGGGTATGCCATGTCGCAATTGTTTGGACTGCAATGATACCGTTAATAAATTATTTCATAAATGCTTTACAAATTCCACAAGCATTGTCCACCGGAGCCACCACAGTCCTGTGCGCACCAGAGTCAATCACTGCACACTGTAGCCACGTGTGCATCAGAGCCAATCATTGCAGAGCTCAAACCTACAACATACATTAAGAAACAAGCAGATTTATACCTGCAGCGGCACGAGCTGGACCGGGATTTTGCCTGCAGTTCAGTCCCATTCTGTTCTGTGCATCTAAACTGACTGTTGTGGATTAATGAGACTAAACAAGTCCAGACCGAGTCTGTTCCGGTCTGAGGAGATCCCAAGGACAACAAAGTGGAATCAGAAGCTGTGGATGTTCGTGTGTAGCTAGATGCTAGCTGCTACCCCACACGGCCCACCTCCTGAGTCGAACAGACGCACCGGCAGGTCCAAAACCAGACTTAGGGTAAATAATGTCCACCACGCTTTTTCGCGAACATTGCCATCACATTTGCTTTGTGTCTGGTGCACGGTAAAAACAGGCTTTTGTCACGAAAGTGTCCAAGCAGCAAGTTTGGTTGTTGAGGAACTGGGGGAGTTGTGGGAGGGACTGAGGGTTAGGGTTAGGATTAGGAATAACAGCCAACGACGGTCAGTGTAGAAAAAAACAGCGATATTGAGAGTTGAGAGATTTGTGACATTTAGCGTGTTTGGAGTGTATAGTTAGTGTGTTATGTAGTGTGTTTAGTGTGTAGTGGAGTCGTTTTTTTGGTTTAATATGTCAAAACAATGAGGAGACTGCTGAATGTGGATCAGGCAGTGCAGCTCTTCATTTAGCTGGAAGGAGCTCAGGCAGACCTAAGCACTGTCTGCATTTAAATGTAAATAGTTACATATAACTTTGTAAATTTTAAAATGTATGCACATATTTAGCAAACAACAATTTATATTTGCATTTTAAGTAATAAAGAATAACCACATATTTGTGGTTTTCACAGTAAAAAAATTTAACTTCTTCCAGTCAGATTTTATGGTTTTTTTTTTGTGATTTTAGGTCCATTGTGTTAATACAGTATGTCAAAATAAAAAAAAAATAACTGTACAGTCACACGTGAGGTTGTGCTGACAATAATGACACCAAGTAAATAGTTTTTAAGGTGAAATATAGTATATCAAAAATAGTCAAAAATGGCCAATTATACCCTGGAACATCGGATTTCACAACAAACCTAAATATCCCTAATGTCCCACCTTCAAACACAGCCTCATTTGACCATCCATGAAAAACCTACTTAAACTCCCACTTTTCTATTGGAATATATACTTCCTACGGGTACTGCACTAGTCATAAGAATTTAGTAAGCATGCGGGATGAAGGCATTTGTGCACCAGGTGTGTTTTTTTGTATGTGTTTCTTTAATCCATCAGCTCATTACGTTAAAATATGCACAGAAACCTTGCATACTGAGTCCTACTTTATGAGCTGAGATGGAAGAGATCACATGCCCACTGTCCTGTCAGTAGAAGTCTGTTATATGTACTATATTGTTCACATTCATGCTCATCCCTCTTGGACACCCACACACGCACTGACTAAATCCAGCACAGCATTCATGTCACACAGTGAAGACTGTAGATATTCGTTGCTCAGCTTGCATATATTTCTCAGGTATAACTGTAAGGAGTTATGTAGTTAGTACCCTTTTTAAATGAATCATTGAATAAAATATTAAGTCATTTTGACTAACTGTAAGACTTGCTGAATCAACAATGCATCCTGACCTCCTTGATGGGAGGTTGATAGTGTAAAGTGAGGAGCTATAACAACCTCTCAGAATAGAGTGTCAGCCTTCACTTCTGACACACGAGACTCATCATTCAAAGGCCACTAAAGGTCCTTCTAAAAAGAAAAAACGTAAACAGACATTGGAACAACCAGTGCTGTTTAAACCCACTTGGAGTTCAGTATCACCAGGCTCAAACAGTATGTGTTTCTTATGTTACAGTGTTGAATAAATTAGCCCTGCTGTTCGGAAAATACACAGTGTGGGAGGAGGATGGGAATTGAAGGAATGCTGAGATTAAAAACACCAACAACTGTCGGCTGTCATTGACAAATACCAACTTGACAAATTCATGACCACGAGATTGTTATTCATTTCGATTGCATCAACACAACCTGTGTGTATATTTAAAAAAGGGTACAACCGGCAATTATCGAGATGACAGATGAGAGTAGTATTTCCAGATAGTGAACTACTGGCACTGTATTAAAGATCCCATATTACCACAAAAACATGTTTTCTCTGGTCTCTGCATATATAAGCTGGTCCTCCTTGAGCCTTCCAAGTCCCAGAATAAGGAAAGCAAGTGATTCCTGCATGGTCTCTGCAGCCCACCCACTGGTAAAACAGAGCTCCTACAGCCTGTTCAGATTCAGCTCATTTCGTTACCTAACAAACGGATTCATTTTTATAGGCAGGCCTCCTCTTCGTGGTGAGATGGGGGCGTCCATCCCCGAGGTGAAGTTTGGTGTGTCCAGCAGTAGGATAGCAGTGTTTCGCAATGTCATCGCTCAGAGTTAGACACGCAGATTGCTCTGTTGTAGGCTGTAAAAATCAACATAAGTGCCTATATTCTGTCCCAGTACAGAAGAAGAGAAGCGACAGTGGTTGTGTTTCACTTTTTAACAACTGCTGGCTGCGGTTCATGTAAGTTTGTGTGTGTGCTAACCACTTCACATCAAACTGCTTTGGTAATGAGGGTCAGTACAAAGCTGGCTTAGCCTCGACACGAACCCTCGTAAAAGGATCAGTCCCAACCATACTGGACCCAGCAACTGCACCCAAGCCACATGTAAGTGTCACTGCGGTTTGATAGTTTTTATAGTTGCCTACAAGTATGGTGAAGTTAGCTGGAAACTGGCTAACTAGTTTGCTCCGCTTCGGTCCACTATGCAATGGTATTTGAAGCGGGTTTGCTGCCTGTGAAAGGATACTCTATCCTGGCTGCTTTTCACCAGGTTGTCAACTGCCCAACCAGGAAGAACAGGACTATTGACTTACTGTGTGCCAACGTTAAGGAAGCATACAGAGTCACCGCCTTCCTCCCACTGGGCAAGTCATACCACAACCTGGTTTACATACAGCCCCAGCACACCCCCCAGGTCCAAAAGCGAGCTGTCACCACTCGCTCCATCAGGAGGTGGACCCCTGAAGCAGAGGAGGCCCTGAGAGACTGCTACAACACCACGGACTGGGATGTGCTGCTGAGTGCACATGATGATGAGGACATCAAGGGGATGACTCACTGTATCACAGACTGTCTCAACTTCTGTGCAGATGTGGTTGTCCCCACCAAGACTGTTGAGTCTTTATTCAAATAACAAACCATGAGTAACACATACAGTCAAGGCTGTCCTCAACAAGAAGAAAAAGGCCTTCAGGAATAAAGACAAAGAGGAGATGAAAGCAGCACAGTGGGTGGTGAAACGCTGCCTGAATGAGGCAAAAGACTCCTACAGGGAGAAAGTGGAGCAGCAGCTGAGGGAGAACAACATGAGGGAGGTCTGGGAAGATGTCAGAACCATCACAGGCCACAAAGCAAGGATCAGCAAGGGGGGGAAGGTGTGGAGAGAGCAAACGACTTGAGCAACTTCTTCAATAGGTTCAGCCACTCCACTCCACCCCCCATCGTCACTGCAGCCAGTTCCCCCCCTTCCAGTGCATCTCCACCCAGTCAGCACAACAGCACCCTCCTCCCCCCCCGACGGCCGCAGCCACCCGGTATGGTTGAATGAAAGTACCTCCGCGAGCCATAGTGATACATCCACCATAAAACATTAGCGCATGCTACCATTAACTAAAAGGCATTGTCTTCCTGAGAGGGACGTGTAGCAGGCAAGGCTCTACAACAGTGCGTTTACATGACACTTAAGAAAACCGAATTACTGGCTTAGTCCGACTATGATTGGATAAAATGCATGTATACACCTTAGTCTGACTAAAATGGGACCAGATCGGATTTCTCATAGTCGAATTAACCCAGATTATTCGATTGATGGTCGCATTACTCCTGCATGTATATGTTCCAGTGGATCGGATCGGATTTTGCATTCTGCGCAGGTGTGAGATTTTTTCCCCGGGGCCATAAGCCGGAAGTAGACGGATGGCAGCCGCAGTGTCTTTCCTCCGAAATCACCGCAAGAAAGAGCAAGTGTACAAAGATGTAGCTTCATCTCGCTCTTTGTACGCCATCTTTCTTGAATGCCAAGGCAGTTGGTGACGTAAAGAGGTCAGCCAGAGGTGTTTCTGGTACCACTAGTTGAAATGGGTACAGCACCACCTAGCGCACCGGGGTATGACATGCTCCGGCCCAATAATCCGATTTTCTCACCGGCATGTATACTCGGACAATTCCAGTTGTCTGATTAAGTGGCACAGTCAAACTATGGCTGTAATCCAACTGAGCTGTGCATGTAAATGCCCTGCAAGTAAGCGTTGACAGAGGGAGCTCATTAGCATTTAAAGGTGCAGGCCCAGAAAAGGCCTGCTCCCAGTAGAACTCAGGAATTATTACTTGAGCGACTTTTTGACATCTGAATTTCAGGACCATGGATGGGTTTGGAGCAATGCATATCGAATACAGTGTTGTTGGACCTATGACAGCTGTGTGAAATTGATGAAAAACAGTGTAATATTGGACCTTTAACCATAAAAGAGTCAACGCTTAGTTGTTGATGTTTAATCGCACACAAACCTAGTGTCAACCTGGGTATGAGACCTAAGAATGAACCAACTTTCTCCATATTTGCCTACTGCACATATTAACTAACCCAAACCTCAGTGGCTCTGTGAATTCTGACTTCTATTGTCCGTCAGACACAAAGGAGTAAATGCTATAAATGTTTGTAAGTAAATGGTTGTGGTAAAATTAACCTTGTACGTTTTTATACCATACACCAGACAAAACTGTCCAAGGAGGTTTCTGCAAAGGGGTGTTCTCACAGAATGCGAAGTGAATCATTTTCACAAATTGTACTCCTTGCAATGTGCCAACTGCGCATAAACTGTGAGCTAACTAGCAAAGCACAGTGTGTTTGTATTCAACTCAGCCTCTGATTGGACTTCGACTCACCAGAAACAATGGTTCTCTCTGCTATATACTATATACTATATACTTATAATTAGTTTCTCCCCTTTTCCTCTGACGAGATTCATGTAGCCCTCAGAAATGCATAGATTTATCACTCATGTTAGCAGTTAATTAACATCACTGCTGTTCTTAGACTAGTTACTTAACAGCACAGAGCCTGCAGTGAGTCCAGAACTATATATTTTACATTGTTCCCTTAGCCTCTGTGCTAGACACACAAGTAAGATGATTTAAATTTTCTAATCTAAGAGAGCAAACTTACTTCGCTGTGTGTATTGTATGCTCCCATACACTTCCCCAAGCCTTCATTCCTCAATGTATGTTTAAGAAAAGGCTTTTCGTTATATGATCTTTTCAATATCAACATTGAGATTAACCATAATAAAGGGATGTCTATGTGGCTAAAATTAATATAATATTGCTTCCACTGACATGTTGTTTTGGTTGTGTGTGTGTAGATTTTGGGCTGAACAGTGAGATAATTTAAGTCTAGCACTTATGTTGGCAGATCCTAGTTCCGGGATAAATAAAGGTTGAAATTTGAGTGACGAGGAACAAGGAAGGAGAAAGGACTTCTGAAGGTCAAGCTGCTGGTTTGCTCGTCCACCTGTTGACACTATGTAGGCCTGAACCAACACTGCTGAAAATAGAGATAGTGTCTGATTCACAGCTGGACCAACCTGGCACTGTGCTGCACATGCACAACTTGAATATGGCTGAATAATGCCTGGTGTAAAGTATAGACAAACACAGCTGGATTTAGACAATCCAGATGGTCAAAGCCAACTAACAGGGGTGAAAGAAAGTTGCATATTCAAATGTATCTAATAGCAATAAAAGTGAGAACTCCCTCTGGACAAATGTAATGACTGAAGTCAGCAGGAATATCAGATGAGGATGAGGAACAATAATAAATGATGTGGGCACATGCCAATGCAGGACAAAGCAAAGGGAGCCAAACAGTCTGTTGGTGCCATTTCAGAAGGTACTTAAAGTAATTACAATGCTCTAGTTAGCCAGATATGTCATTTGTGAAATTTGGACCTATGTGTGTAACTGGAGAAAATAAAAAAGGCAACAGAGTGAAAAAAAATGCCTGAAATTATAAATGGAAATAGCTGTTTATTGTGTGGTTTGTTCAAGTATGCTTTCGAAGGGAAGTTAGGACATCTCCAACTGTGTTTCCGGTGACAAAACCAGGTGTTTTCTGTTTCGTCTCACCTCAGACACTTGACATTTATTATACTTTTAACTTTAACTATATATTCTTACTCAGTTAATGTATTATTTCCCAGTTTTTTTTAAATATTCTGTCTGTTGGTTAGGTTTAGACAACAAAAACACTCATCTATGTTCGAGAGGAAAAAAGCATGGTTTTAATTTGAATAGAAACTTTCACAATGATAACAACATGTTAGAAAGGATAACTTTTCCCTTGTGTAAATATTACCAGACTTTTACCCAAATCACACAGCTATGACATTATAAAAACGTGATTGGTCAGCAGCAATGATGGCCCTGGAGCAACATTAATGATAAAGTTCCAGGAACAACACCAACACAGTGTTGTCAGATTGAAGCCAAAAAATTCTCCCAGTCTGTGCTCAGAATCTTGATTTCATAGTTTCATCCACCAAGTCAGTTTATTTTTTCCCATGAAAAGATGTTGTAAGGAACCTCCATAGAGCTAGACATGTTCATATCCCTTGTGTCCATGTCCATGTCCCTTGTGTTTGATTACAGGTGGTAATCAAACACAAGGGGCTGTTGACATTTCCTCCCACATTCCCATATCTGTTTATATGTTATAACCATGATCCATGCCAGACTCTAGTCCCAGTGACATGACCCCGATACCCTCCTGTCTGTCTGGCCATTAAACCAAGGTCCTCCTGATTTCTAATCCCTTCTCCATCCTTAATCTGATCCCTGATGGATTAGGAGAACACTGGGTAACAGCACATGCCTTCACCAGTCTACAGCATGGTCTGTCAAACACCAATTTATCAAGGTGATATTGGCCTTCACCAATGTTATTATTGGCTTCAGAGGGAAAAAATACAGATTATTCCTTCATTCTAACATGGAAAGACTTAATAATACACTAACATAATAACATATAATAACATATTTTAACATATTTTAACATAACCACTTTAACATATTACTAGCTCTCACATGTCTTCTTGCATACCACAGGTGTCCTGAATTCAGCAATTTGAAGGTCATTAAAAAGTCTGGGAACCAAAATTGATTTTTTCAAATGGATCTGAATGTCCTTTTTGTACTTGCTTGAGAATTTAAAGACTTTTTGACATGTGCATCTTCACTTTCTTAAAGGAGGAAATTATAGCCCAGTCGCCAGGGTAAAATGTTTGCAGTTTACAGTTCTGCAAAAATAGGCTGAAATTCATCACAGGCTATACTATACTATATTCACATTTCCATGTCGTATCATGTTCTCGTTACATGTTTATAACCTGAATTTCGTGTTGGGGGCAGAGGGGACACGTGGATTTAAAGGCTGCCAGACTGCTTATTGCAGTTTTAGACTACTTGATATTTACAAGGAGACCTTGAGACCATTTTCAGATGAGTTTGTGGCAACAAAAATCAAATATTTTTGATGGGAGGTCAGGCCATCTGTAGCCATGTTTCTGGTGAGGATAGGATCAGGTCAGGATATTTCCAGCCATGTTTGTGGCAATCAAGCAGCTATTTTAAACCAAATCCTGTTTTCTTTACCATGTGGTTTTTGTGCCTAAACTTGCGCACCATAAGCACAGCGCTGTGACAAGAGAAGAATTTAAAAACTGTATTGAAAGAAATGTGAAGTTATAACTTGAAAATGGGCAAAGTCTTGACTCATCTGTGCTTTTGCAGAAACATACTTTGCCAACATTTATTCTGGCAAATAGGTTGGAAGATTGTTAATATGACATGAAACACATCTGACAAACAAAGAGCAACTTTATCATTATTATATATTTTATTTATATTTTAGCTCTGATTTGGTCTTGATCTATAAACTCCTCAGAAATTTTGCTGGCCCTCTTGTCTATTTGTGCGTATTGAGTACAGAATACAGAGTTGAAGTCAGGACAGGATTAGCCTATATTTCAGCATAGAAACTTAAGGCACAGGGAAACACTTTGCCTGGCTCCATCCAACGTTAATGCCAAGATTAGCCCCTCCCCCAAATCCAAAAAGTGTTATTTTTGCATTTGTTTGTGTAGGGATTAAACAAACACCTCATTATTGATGTAAAGAGGTGTTGGTAGCTGTACCTTTTAACTTTGGACAGAGTCAAGAGATTGATATTCGCCTGAACATCTAACTCATAGAAACAACAGCCAGCAAGCATATTTCCCCAAAAAGTGAACTACTCCCATAAACAGAAATCCTGGATAAAACTCTTTCTCTGTTAAAGAATATGATTGTAGACCGTATTTATGATGAATCTACTTTTTAAACTGTAGGTGCAGTTTGATTTCATGTCTTGATAGGTGTGAAAATGAGCTCTCTACTTTATTAGCATCTTCCCTCTGCCACATGTGCTGATATACTGTTCTCACTGGAATAAGTGGGAGGGAGAGGGCGCAGGTTGACTGGTTTCCTGTAGGCAGCCCAGAATTACAGCATGTATGTGGGAGTGCATTTATTAGATGCAAATGCGTGCAGGTTTTAGCTGATAATATGTTCATCTTTACATGTTTTAATGAAATTTCTGAGTGGTATGCTTCTATGGTGAGGTATCTTGTTGTTGCATGCGTGTCCGTCTGTGAATAAAAGTATTTGTTAGTTGAAGCTAGACCCCTGCTGGAAGTCTGCAAGCAGCCAACAGCTTTAAGGAATTAACAGATTATAGAATCAAAAGACCCTTGTGGCTCATTGGATATTATGTAACGACAAGTTTACACAGGGTAACTGACTTAAGGTAGAAACTACATAGAGTAGTTGACAACTCCGTCATAATCTCACCATTGTGCTCTCTAAGATTTGATGAGAATATTTACCCCATGAAAGCCCCCAGCTTCATGCATGTGGCAGAGGTAACAGTAAGTGATACAGAGGTCTACTCACCAAGTGTGTGCTGTGTGTGTCCTTGAGCAGGTGTTCGCAGAGTGTGTGTGGAAGGTAGAGATCACTCTCGCAGCGTATCCAACATTACTGAGCCCGAGGTTGAGCCAGGAGATTGTGTAGGCTGAGAGAGATTCAGACAAGGAAGACTCCCTCCCTCCCTCCCTCCCTCATTCTCTCTCTCTCTCTCTCTCTCGCTCTCTCTCTCTCGCTCTCTCTCTCGCTCTGTCTTTATCTGTTCCCTGTGTCTGTCAGAGCCCAACCATGTGCCTAAAATACCTCTGTCAAACAAATGCTTCACACATGCGAGCACACACACACACACACAATACAGGTGCATGCTGCATGAATGCTGCAATACACAGCAATACAATGTCCTACTTTTCTCATCCATTTTTCATTCAGAGGTATTTGATATTTTACTCACTCACTATTTAGTTTAAAAATGATCATTATCAGCAGGGTGTGAAACATCACTGGAGCCTGGAAAAGCCTAAAAACCATCTCAGGGAAGAGGAAACTAGACTCCCATGCTGTAGGGGATCAGACTTGTGTGAAGACATGGACCTGCTCTTCAATGGGTTTGACCAGACGCCTACCCCTCCCCTGGCCTGCTGCCCCCCACCTCGTCAATCGCCCCTGTTTACAGCCCCATTCTCACCTTGACCTCACTTTCCACTGCTTTCATGTTGTAGACATCCCCCACTGCCCCCCTGACATTTTTGAATATCAACCTGGCATCGGAGTGGACGACACCATCATTTTCCTCCTGGACAGATCACTGGACAGATTATAACACCTGCACCTACAGCCTGTACTTTTGGAGGACTAACTGGAGCTCGCAGGGGTGAACGAACACCACACATCCTGGATCCTTGACTACCTCACCAACCAGCCACAGTCCTGCTCTCCTCAGTCAGCCAACTCGTTATAGGAAGCTACTCACTACAGCCAAAGATTGCTACAGCAAAGTGTATGGAGAGCAGCAGTTAGCTGTTACTCTGTTGATGAGCGGCCCCCTATATTTTTGGAGCTACCTTCAAATTCTGAAGCCTCAAAATGGTTGTCATGTGGCATCACAAAGAAACTACAGAAAACAGAATCATTTTTTGAGAGTGTTCATTGTGCAGTGTACAGAGCTACATTCGGTGCATAAATGTACATCCACTGTACAATGTGCATGTAATCTGTTTTGATGACATACAGCATTACAACCAGAAAACTAAATCTTTTACAATTTCACATGTAAGACTTGCTTAGCTAATGGCACCAGTATATCATTGTTTTGAGTTTAGTTTAACAATTTCTAATTCAACTCACAAAGAACAGTCCTAGTAAATCCAATGTCCCTTTGACTGTGAGTTAGCTAAGTTTTTTTTTTTGACGAAATCCCCCTCTTTAGGCAGGTATTCACTCTCTCAGGGGACTCTCACATTCCCTCAGCAGTACCTGCGCACACAAGTGGACAGAGCTCACTTCCCTTTTGCTTCACGGCAAATTGAACCGTCCCATACGTCAATTAACATCAAAATCAGCTTCTTTCAATCACTGATGAAAAAACTGATTTTTTTCTGAATACATTTTCATCATCAGTACTCAACATCATCAACGGGTTGTGTTTTGGTTAGGTTTGGGAAGATATCACCCTGCCGTAACTGCTCTGCCCAGGCACTGGCAACAGATTTTAGAATGTGATGAAATCATGCATCATACAAAACCATCCAAGGATGGGATGAGATTCACCTGTATGTGAAACACATGATTATATTAAGCAGCCATTCCCCAAACTTAATAATGGCATGGCCCTCTCATAAACTGGAAAATCCATGCTCGAATGCATGCAATGAAATACAGTGGTGCAGGTAAAGGTCAATAGATTGCATATTTATCAATAGGAAACAGGCTGAAACAAAAACCCAGATAAATAAAGAAAAAATAATTTAACGACCTTGTTGTATTAGCTCTGATTAAATATTCACATTTAAAACTGTAATCACACACATTTTTTGATAATTTCAAACTTAAGAACAAGTTAATGAGCACAAGTATCAGTATATAAGCAATGCTTTGTGTTTTTTAAGCTTAAAAGTACTGCTTGGTCGGCACGGTTTGTATCTTACTGTGTGTGTGTGTTCAGCTGTCCATGTCCATGATGGGCATGCACACCCATTAATCCTGACATGCAATTAATGTACCACTCCTCTCCATATTTAGCACCTAAGAATGAGAGTGGTGTGGAAAGTCATGTATCTGTATATCTGCGTGCCATTCTCTTTGTGACTCAACTACAGTTATGCTGAACCCATAAAGATCAAACACTCCTGGTTTAAGAATATAACGCACACTATTTCTGAGAATTCAGGCTGTCAGACAGTCATAGATGTTATAACGCAGAAGACATCAGTCCATCTCATACATCATTGTTAGAAAAATATGACTCATTCTTGAGTTCTCTTTGAAATACTGCTCTTGCTAAAAGCTTTAATTGGAGAGGTTGCTGTTGCCATAGCAACATAACCCACTCCAAATTTGGACACTGTTGGTAGAAAGACCAGAGAGAAGGAATGCCTCCCACAGTTCTGCTTTTCAGGCAGTGCGTCTTGATTATAGCAGGATGTTCATATATATATATATATATATATATATATATATATATATATATATATATATATATATATATATATATATATATATATATATATATATATATATCTTATGTTGTAACATAAGATAAATAATGACAGCATTGGACACTCTACTGAATTAAATATCTGAGATACACAAATTCTTGCAATGATTTGGCTATCAATACCATGCTGATTAAACAACGGACTAGATCAGGGGTGGGCAAACTTTTTGACTCGAGGGCCACAATGAGTTCTAAAATTTGACAGAGGGGCCGAGCCAAGAACAGATGGATGGAGTGTTATATAAATTACATACAGGATTTGACCTATTAATGATTAATGATTAATTTAATTACATTTCAGTTGAATAAACACAGCAGGGAAAACTCACCATCAGTTTCAGTGGGAACAGTGTTGTTGATCTCCCTGTTTTGTCAGTGCATCAAAGTCTGGAGTAAGTTTTGTTGTGGCGATTCTCAGGACAGTTATCCTGGATCTGTGACGGGCTTTGTTCATGTTCATAACACTGAATGTCTGCTCACATACATAGGTCGAGCCAAACAAGGCCAGCATCTTCTGTGCTGTCCTCCGTAGGTTTGGAAAGGTGGCTTCGTTCAGTGAAGCATAAAAGTCGTTAAGTTTAAGAGTGTTGAACTTTTCCTTCAAGATGGCGTCAGAC
Organism: Acanthopagrus latus; assembly: GCF_904848185.1. Classification (NCBI taxonomy): domain Eukaryota; kingdom Metazoa; phylum Chordata; class Actinopteri; order Spariformes; family Sparidae; genus Acanthopagrus; species Acanthopagrus latus. The sequence continues at coordinate 562,934 of NC_051057.1, forward strand.
TGAAGATCGATCAGTTCCAATTGCACCTCATGTGGTACTGTTTCAGGGTCTTGTGAGAAGGGACAAGACACGAGCTGAAGTGACTTTTCAATGTTTTCAAAATCAGAGAACCGGAGACTGAATGCAAAATCACAAAGCCAGTTCTGGTCTCGTAGCTCAGGAAATTCGTCAGATTTCTCATTGAACTCTAAAAATGCGCCGATCTCCTCTTTCAGGTCCCACACGCGTTGAAACACTTTGCCCAAACTTAACCACCGGACACGAGAGTGGTAAAGTAAGTCCTGATGATCCGCATCAATTTCCTCCAGGAACGTGATGAACTGACGATGCTGGAGTCCCCTTGCGCGTATAAAGTTCACAATTTTTACGACTGGATTCACAACATGGTTAAGCTGCAATACAGACTTGCAAAGTGATTCCTGATGGATGATACAGTGAAGGAAAATAACATCCTGTTCAGGGTTTTCCTCTTTTACTTTATCCTGGATTCGTTTCAGCAGCCCAATGTTTTTTCCTGTTAAATTTGGTGATCCATCCGTCGTGACATTGGCAAGTTTACTCCAAGGTAGTTTACGTTTCTCGATGGCAGCAGACACCTTGTCATACAAATCCTCTCCCCGCGTTGTTCCCTTCAGGGACTCCATGGTCAAAAACTCCTCCGTTATCTCAAAGCTGTCATTTATTCCTCGGATAAAAATTAGGAGCTGCGCTGTGTCTTTGATATCATTACTTTCATCCAGTGCGAGTGAATATAACTGAAAGAACTCTGCCTTTTTGTTTAGCTGGCTGGCTATATGTTGATCAATTAGTTCCACACGGCGAGTCACAGTCCGACGTGACAAACTGATTTTTTCAAACTTGCCTTGACTTTCCGGACACAGAACACCTGCAGTCTCCACCATGCAGTCTTTCAAAAACTCACCTTCGGAGAAAGGCTTGCTAGCTTTTGCTAATTTGAATGCCAGCAAAAAGCTTGCCTTGGTAGTTGACTCCTGAAGCGCAGTTTGTCGGTGAAAAAAATTTTGCTGGGTCAGTAAATTGGCTGCCAACCTCTCAGCCGTAGCTGCCCGTTCTTGCGCACACAGCTTGCTGGCGTAATTGGCATGCTTCGTAGCAAAGTGACGGCTAACATTGTACTCCTTAAAAACCGCAACACTTTCTTGGCATATCAAGCATACAGCCTTTGATCGGACTTCTTTGAAAAAATATTTTGTCGTCCATTCTGTGTTAAACACTCGGCACTCACTGTCGACTTTTCTTTTCTTTGATAAACTCATGTTTGTTTTTAGAAGGGGGAAAGCTTTACCGCGGGAACCGAGAAGAAGAGAGTGCTTCTTCTGGGAAAAGCTTAACCGCGAAGAAGAGGGGGCAAATGCTCAAGCGCGCCATCTATTGGGGAAATGTGGGCATTACAGGGGAAAGTAAATGAACAAGGTTTGCCGGTAACGGATTAAAAAGACCAACTGGCCCGCGGGCCGTAGTATGCCCATGTCTGGACTAGATGGTCTGACATTTTTGTTCATTGGATGTACTAAGGTGGTGGGTAAAATGTTCAGTAGAAAGTTTGTGTGTAAGGTGCAGTGAGGGATATTACATTATCCCTGTTTGTATCCTACCCCAATCTCTGCTCTTACAGGCATATTTGCCTTACAGGCTTTTCTTTTAAAAGTACAATGGCATGGATATGTCCATCGTCATCCCAAGGGTGTGCAGATTCTAGCCCAGGCTCTTCTCGACTCATGTTGACACCACTGCAACTAACTCCTGGCTAGTGTGCCTGCATGTGCTATTTGATTCCTGCAGCTTATCCAGACTGCAGCAGCTCGGTGGATCTTGAACCTTCCTAAGTTCTCCCACACTACACTGCTCCTTCACAACCTGCACAGGTACTGCTGGCTGCTTAAATTGGATTCAAGCCACTGATTTATGCGGACTGTGCTGTGAATGCTGATCCATCCATAGACTCCAGCCCATCCAATACACTCTGCCACTGCCAACTGCCATGGTACTCCCTCACTACAAGGGAGGGCAATCTACCACTCAACAATATCATGACTGCTTGGTGTCCTGGCTCCACATTGGTGGAATGAGCTCCCTATTGACAGCAGGACTGCAGAGACTGTACACATAGTCCATCTCAGACTGAAAACAAATCGTTTCAGATTTGACACCTTGGCTAATAAAAACACCCTCTCGTCTTGTATTCTCTTATTGTTGTATATGTAGCAGTTGATGCAATTCAATTACTTGATAAAGTTTCATGGACATATCCACATAATGAAATGCATGTCTTGTATGTTGCATTGGACAAAGGCATTTCATTAATTTTTTTTTATTTCATAGAGACAATGTTATTAAACATACTTTCAGTAGAGAGCACAAAACTGACACACTGCACACAGAGTTTATAGCCCTTGCTAATAATCTTGTCCATATTGTGCTTTTACATGTACATTGTAATTCAATGTACAGCATAATCAAAACATATTGTGATTAAAATAATGTTTGTCATGATCAGCACAACCATAGAGCCAAGGACCCTGCTTTACTCATAGCATAGTAATTGTCATTATTTCAACATTATCCTCATTGTCAAAGTGTAACAGTATTACTCTTGTGCTGTTAGTCTGGCACTCCCATCTCCATGGCAACCGCTGAAGTGAATTTTAGCTCCAGTCTAAATATAGATCCCTTACAAACACACCAGTTGGGCAGCCAAACCACAGTGATATATTTCAACAAAGACAGATGAAGAGTGGCTATGGGAGAGAATGGACAGTACTGACTGTTATGGGGCTAACACTGAGAATCAACTTGAAACACAAAAGGTTGTTTCACTCCTAAATGATCTCTGTGGGCTGTAAGGCAGATGGGAGAGTGGTTACCTAGGGCAGATTCCCCATTCAGCTGTCCAAATCATGATGTGTGTGATGATCTACTTTTAGCCATTACCTCACTTTTATAAAATATGATGCATAGCAAACTGAGTCACAAAGTGTAATTGATATGAGATAGAATACTATCAGGCCCATTTCTTCTATGTACTGATTAAACATAAAGAAATATGCTACAGAAACTGAAATAAAGGTATTAAAATTGTATTTATAGACAATGAGGCACAATCAAGATTTAGGAATAATGCAGGACCAACCTTGAGGTCATCATTTTTATTAGGGCCCAAGCAGGTCTCGACCTGCGAGGTCCCTATTGTTTTTCGAATTATGATTTTTTTTTGTCCCAAATGATCACATTTTTCACTGCCTGAACATACACCAAAACTCACCAAACTTGGAATATAAGTCACACCTGCCGAAAATTTTTAGAACCTATTGTTGTCCTGAATTCCCACCACTAGTTGGCGCTATAATCAAGGAAAGTGTGTTTGTCACACAATGGGGTGGCTGTAGCTCAGCGGGTAGAGCAGGTCGACTAGTGATTGAAAGGTCGCTAGTTCAAATCCCAGCACCGGGCAAGGTTGAGCTGCATGTCGAAGTGTCCTTGAGCAAGATACTGAACCCCACATTGCTCATCAGTGAGGGCCCTGCGATGAGCTGGCGACTTATCCAGGGAGTACCCTGCCCTCGCCCTAAGACAAGGCTGGGATTGGCTCCAGCAGCAACACCCTGTGACCCCATGGAAAGGGATAAGCGGTTACGGACAATGACATGACATGACATGACATGACTTTGTCACACATTCAAAAACCTTATATCCATGCTTTCGCTGGATTGTGCTCAATCTCGTGTTATAGGCCACGCCCATTTCCACCTACCATTTTTTTTCTCAAATTCGCAAAATGTCGCAAACCTACTTTTTTGAAACTCCTCCCAGGGAATTTTACCGATTTGCACCAAATTTTGCACACAGCATCTGTGGACCCTTCTGACAAAAAGTTATTAAAAGAATTTTGATATTCCAAAGAATACTAAAGTTATTAAATAACAACTTCCTTCAGATTTCGTTATAAACAGGAAGTGTTGCATATCTCCACATTGGCGTGTCCAAATGACATCAAACTCAGGATACTACTTCCACAGGACTTGCACAAACTGAGGCGTTGTGCAAGATTTTGGGTGATGACCACAAGGTGGTGCTCTTTAAATTGAAGTATTTTATATCTCAACATCGGTTGGGCAGATTAACACGAAACTTGGTACAATTCTTGTCAGTGCGCTCCTGAGGACAGATGAAGGATTTACCCATCCGCCACTAGGTGGTGCTTGGGTGGCAGTCTAATCAATATTTAGCACTGTGCCCACACCATAACACTTATGGAAATTAAATTGATAGGGGTGCTGTAGAATGGCCCCTGTAACTCACACACCAAAAATGACCAGCAGGTGGCACTATTTTCAATGCAAAAGCGTTTCTGGCCCATAATTCCCACAAAATATGCTGCACATTGTGAAACCTTATAGCTACGTGTTGCCTGAATTCAGCTGAATTGTAGGGTGTAGGCTCACTTTCGCGCTAAAAAGCAAAATCGCAACAAATGAAAAACTTACTTTTTCAAACTCCTCCAAGGTGATTTGACCACAAAATACAGCTCTTAGAATTACCATGGCCCGGATGACTGAAAACCTTCATCAACATTAAATGAATGTGTTGCTTAGATATATTGTTGTGTCCTATATTAAATTTTAGGCTTTTTGTTTCAGCTGCAACCTATGCAGGAGTAAATAAAACAATAAGAACTTTCAGATCATATAGCACATATAAGGCTTTATTGCTTCAATCAGTGACTGTTCACAGTGTCCAACAGCACAAAGAAGCACAGGTAGTTGCTGTGTCAAGAAAAGCACTGAACCACTGCTAAACTGCAGCTAAACCAGCTCAATCCACTTTTTTCACATACCCAAGACTTTTTTCACATCCCAAGACCTGTAAACACACTTAAATGTGTAACATTTATGGAGTTAACTGACACACAAACTTCTATTTTTTTGTAGTGGGAAAGAAAAGGAATGCTTTCATTTGATTGATTGATTCTGAAATTATTACACTGTTCTATAAGTATTCAGTAAGACACGAGAGCAATATAGAAAACAGCAATGACAAAAACTTAAAATCTCTTAAAATGTAGATAAACAGGAGAAGATGACTAAACCACTCTGCATTCTCCACTGTGTCTCTAATGAATGGAAATGTATGGAATCTGTGGAAATCTGTGGAACTGATGTAAGGCTGTCTATCTCTCTGAAGAGGACTTCATAACACATCCACAGCCTTCCACCCACTCACATTCTGTCCTGGAGAGGAATTATGCGTGTGTGCAGCTATGAGCAACAACAAAGCAGAATGATCAAGCTATTACAAGGGAGAAAAACACAGAGCATGGCTTATAGTCATCAGACATTAAAATAATGGATTATTAAAAATATAACAGTAAAATAACATTTACTAAGGAAAAAGTTAGGAGCAATTAATCAGCAAATAAATCAATTATGACTGAGTGGTTCCTGAAAAACTGATTCAGGGATTATATAGTAGATCATGAAAAGTTACAAGAGAACAGTCTTGCCCTTCATGATTACTAAAAAAATGGTAAGTAATGGCAAAGTAAACATGATGTCATAAGGGGCTGAATTAATTGTTGGTGGCTGATTAAATATTAATCAGGATGAATTCATGAAGAACATTGTTGTCATGTTGATTCACATATACTTGTGAACTATTCATAGCCTAATCATTTATTAATATCGTTTCTATTAGGTTGTTCTCTTCCCTCATCCCTTCTAATGTGAATACAGAGAGACTGATTTATAATAAAAACTATCTAGATGTTCTGGAGTTTGACTATATCCTATATCATATAGTCCTCAGCAGCAGTTCACTCTGTTACCTTAAAATATTAGACCTTGTCATCCACAATTACTTAAATGTTCATTCTTCAAAACATTAATTGACAGAACTATCTAAACTCAAGGTGCACTTATTTGTGCTTTTTTTTTTTAAATCAGGTTGTGGACGTGAGCTTAAGAAACAAAATGTGTTTTGGCTAAATTTGATAAGTCTTTGACTGACCTTGTGCTGTACACAAACGATAACTCCAAACTGAGGTACCCCAAACCTTATCACAGCTGTTCTATGCAGTCTATGTGTACTAATAAAAATAATTATATAAACTATAATTGATGTATATTGCCTTCATGATGGTCAAAATGTGAAATTTGACAGCAATTGGACCACTGTCTAGTAACAGAGATCAAATCTGAAATGCCTCCACCTTTGAAAGCAAACAAATAAATAAAATAAAATAATAAAATTCATGGTTTGTAGAAACAATAGGGAAACTGTCATGCTTTAGTCATGAAGCTAACCACCAAACTGACTGAACAGGGGCCTATTTGGTGAAATAGTGAGAAAGAATAGTGCGGTCTGAACTATTTCATATTTCTTGTGATGTTACTGGTGTGTCAGCTTTAGATTTAGATAGAAAAGGCACATCCAGCATACCCATGACTAAATGGCTAGTTTAGGCCCACTGTCACTCTGCTCCTTCATGGTCGACATTTATGAAACATTTCTCCAATCAATGTGACATGATTAGGGAATGATCTTCATTGCATGATTTGGCAGAAATATTCTCATATTCATAATGTCTTTCTAGTAGGTGTGCTACAGTTCCACCTTGCCTAGACGGGCATTACACAGTGTCAATCAGTGTGTTTACATACACACACAAGAAAACCGAATTATCGGATTTCTCACAGGCGGATTAATACACCTAGATTATTCGATTGATAGCCCTATTAGTCTTGCATGTATCCTGTACGCACCCACCCGCCCGCCGGCGGGCGATTTCAGAGAAGTGACTGTAGTCTACACTGCGCAGTGACGTATCTCGCTTCAACTTTCATCATTACGGACGTACTATACGTCGTTAGAAAGGGTAGAATCTCAGCAATTCATTCAACCAGTTGATTTTGCAGAAATCATGAGCACTAAACCATAAATCATTGATATTTAACAGCATGGTAAACGTGAGATACAAGAAACACAGGGCGACTCCCTACCTTTGACGCGGCCATAAAGCCGTAATATGTATCCGATCCTCAATTATTTATATTCCAGTTGTCCTTAAGAATCCACTGATCAAAAGCATCAAAATGGTTTTTCATAAAATTATTCCAGCTTGTGAATATCGTCCTGTAAAGTCCACTTGTTTACCGTCTACCAACTTTGTTTGTCAAATAAAATCCAGATTTTACCGGCCGTATCTTTATTTTCTCTAGTTCCTGTATGGTGTTGTTGGATGTGCTTGTTTTCATCACTTTGCTGGCTACAAAACAAAAGTGTCCCCATCTTTTTCTGTTCAGTTTTCACCCCAGCACAGCCCGTGAAGTACATGGAGCACTCCTTGTTTAAAGGGCCAATCGGCTTTGTTTACTGTTTTTTGCCGCCTTAGTACAGGGATAGCGTTTTGGCTATCAACATGTCAATCACTCAGGCTTCTAGCCAATTATTTTACCTTTCCAACGATGGTAGGCGTGCCCAGGTCCGTTATGTACGAGCCGAGGAATATCGCTGCGTCTGGCAGCTAGCGGGCTAACTTTATGCAGCAGCACTCGCACCGGACATTTAAATTTTTTTTGACGGCAATTTTCACAGTTTACAATGGCGAAATCCACAAAAAACACTAAATATGTCCGAGAAGACCTGTAATGGATCATGGCATCATCTGATGAAACTGAAGACAGTGAGTAGGGCTCTGAGAGAGAGGAGATGTTTGCTCAGGGCCTCGACAACATTTTAGATCGGTGAGTAACGTTATCTTTGATGATGTTTGATTTATTTATTTAGCCATGAGTGAAATTTGAATGAAAGTTTGTGGGAAGGGGTTCTTATGCTTACAGTAAACAGTACAGTATACATTAGCATTTCATAAATGACGCTAAATGGTTAGGGCCCCAGGGGCTAATTAGCCTAGCTAGCTAGCCTCAACTACTCAACCGAAGCTATGTAATCCTTGTAATTCTGTTCTATGATGTAATTCTCTTTGAGCCTCTAATTCCCTTTTATTTAGATTTTTTTTGTTTTTTTATCAAGCTTATAAACAAATTGAACTAGATCTTTTTCATTGACCAGACACTGGGAATATTCCCCGAATTCAACTATTCTGTTTATGTACGGTTATTTTCCTGATGTTTTTGTGTAACATGTAATATCATATATCTGTGTTTATTTGTTTCCTATGTAAATAGCACCTTATTGAATTGCATTTATATATTTTTATCATTATATTTGGTAACATTTGTGCATTGCATTGTGTTTTGTAGGTCACAGTCTGAAGACAGTGACGTGGATTGGGAGCCTGAAAGTGAGGCAGTCAGACGCCCAACCCCCTCTCCTGCTGAAGGCGGTCATCAGAAGGCATCAGTGCCAATGATCCTCCTCTGCATCCACCAGTGCTACCTCCCCCGCTGCGTACATACAGTATTAGTACATTGAAAGATAATAAAATCCTTGTTTGAAATTCACTTCAGTATGTCATTTTTGTATAATGGTTACTATTCTGTAGTGTCTTGTCGCATGACAGGATCTCAGTATGGCTACCTAGAAGCGTGTGGAAACCCCTCCGACCACCCATCAAATGAATGTGTGAAAAAAATTATCTTTTGAGTCACGGAGGAAGGCTTTATAGTCACCAAAATGCTTCAGTAATGTTTCTAGTGTCACAGAAGTGAGTAAAAGCATTTGGCACAATTTGGCCATTTGGAGACGTTTTGGAGAGGTTTGTGGACGCCAGTGACACCACAAACTAAAAACTCCAAAACTCTCATAAGGTTAGGCCTAGAAGTCTAAAATTTCATCCAGGTGTAGTTGACAAGATGTAGAAGGTATGTGGTATATTGCCATATGCCTTACATAAAGCACCTCCGAATTACTGTTATTCAAAGATGACCTATTTTTTTCGAAGAAAAAAAAATGTTTTAGAGCCATGTGTGTATGGTACATGCTAGGAAACTAAAGGTTCTCAGCTTTCAAGTGAAGTATCATACATCCATCTGGGACTTGTAGTTGTTGTGTTATAAGCTTTTCCATTTGGGTATGCTAAATAGGTGAAAATTACCAACAAAGGTGGGTGCGAAGGGGATAAGTTACGTCAGATCGGATCAGATTTTTGCGTTCTGCACAGGCTCAAGATTTTTTTTACCATGGCCGTGAGCCAGAAGTAGAAGGATGGTGGTGTGCATCTAGTTTGTGTAATTATCATGTACACCACATACGAAATGGACAAAGATGTAGTTTCTCCTCGCTCTTCATACGCCATCTTTCTCGAATGCTGAGGCAGCTGGTGACGTAAAGAGGTCAGCCGGAGGTTGCTTTCTATTACCGCGAGCTGGAATGGGTACAGCACCACCCATGACATGCTTCAGCCAGTAATTCTATTTTCTTTCACTGAAAGTACACTCTTACATGACATACAGGTCAAGTAAACTTGATTAAAAATGCTAATTGCCACAGAAATGTATTTGGCCCACATGGCTTGCTTTTGTAGCCATCCCCAAGTAGCAAGTTCGAAGAACAGCAGGTTCAAACGCTGCCGCAAACATAGTGAAAGAGTGTGTGTGTTGAGTAGCCATCAATGCCATACAGACCTCAAAAGGTCTTCCTGTTATGCATATGTGTATGTAAAATGGATTGTGTAGCTCAGGCCTGTAGTTATTAGCCACAGCATGTCTCACTGTCATCTTTTTTTTTTGGGCCTCAGTTTAACTGCAGTCACATTCAGTCAGTTAGCATCAGCTGACAGAAATAGCTCCAGTGTCATGCATTCTGTGCTGTGAACACGTCTGCTGGTAAGACGGTGGTTTTGTTGAGATCACAGCCTCAACATTAGGCAGAAATGCTACTTCACATACACATCCATCTTAGTGGCTGATTTTAGCAATGATTAATCACCACAGAGAAGAGAGTTGTCGAGATGCAGGTTTTTATCTTGGTCACATCTCAGCTTAAGTACAGTTTAAATATTCTAATTGTAAATACTGCCACTAATGTCTGTTTTTTCCTTACTACCAGCCAACCGTCTGGAGTTGAATGACTGAGGAGTTCCCACTATAATAACACAATCACACGCAACACAAAGTGCTTGTATTTGTCTTATTTTTTAGACTTTTGGGCTGGAGTCAACATGGAGTGTTTTATTTTGAAAATGAACCGGATGTTATGTTGTTCTTGTGGTGGGTGACGTCCTGTCTGCTCTGTGCTAAATTCGGCTGATATGCTGCATCGTGCTCCGGCATCCGCATAAAAAGAAGTCCTGCGTATCTGCTTCAGCCTGCTGGAGATGGGACGAGGCAGATACGCAGGACTTCTTTTTATGCCACATACTCGAGCACGACGCAGCGCAGCGGAGCCAGTGGAAATTAACACATAGACTAGAGTGAAATCTATCAGCTCCGCTGCCGTGGCAGAGCAGTGACAGACCGGACACGTATTTGACACAGCTGCGAGCTGGCTTGGCTGGCCTAAGAGGATGGTGTGTTCATTGGGGAGGGTAAAATTGGCAGTCTGCTGTTTCACCACCACTGCTGACTATTTGTACTATAAACTAGCCACCACAAAAACACAGACACAACCAGAGAATATTTGATTTGTGCAAGTGCAGTTAGATAGTTATAATCCTCCATGCTGAGATCTCAGTTACAAACTTTTTAACCCTGCTCTGAATTGTTGTTTCACTCTAAGTTACTGATGAGGTAACAACCAAGAGCACCTGAGTGCAAAACAGAGTGTCCCTCCTGCTCAGCCATTCCAGCATCAAGCTGAGCAAACATGTTAAACTCTGCATTATAAGCTGTCTAACGTTGGCTTGCTTGATTAGATTGTTGTGGCTGAATATAAAAGATGAGAGTTTGCCACACTTGTTCACATGGTGCTGACTTTGCTTTGACAGTTAAACTGGTTAGGTAATATAACAATTCACAGTCTGCTGCCACCATCTGCTGGCTAAGTAGGTAAGTTGGAACTCAATACTTGCTCTTCATTGTAGCTGTATGTTATGTTGGCAAATAGAGCAATGAACTCTGAAAGAAAGCTTTCATTGTTTTGTTTTTGTTTTTGTTTTTTTCATATTGATGTCATGATGGCCCTAAAGGGCACCCTGCGGTTATTATTTGGTAATTTACGGCAGTTGCAAGGCAAGGCACAGCAGAAAAATAAATAAATAAATAAAAACGACCATCGGCCCATTTCTGATCGGTCCACCGGGAAAAATCCTGGTACTCTCGATGGCCAGTCCACCCCTGCAATATCAGTTCTCTGTAGCTGAGCGTGTGTCCATGCGTGTGCGTGTGTGCATGCAGTGCGCATGAATGTTCGCTTGTGTTTAGGGCAAGGGTGGGGGGCATACAGAAAATATTTGCACCATGGCCTACCACCATGGCTGTCTCAGTCTACGAAAGTGAAACTCTCGCCAAAATGCAACTTGGCTTTTTTTGTGAATATATATGGGTCAAACCTTCGTGCAAAAGCATAATTACTATGAAAGAGGCACTTTTAAGATTTACCTTACTTTCATTTTTGGGGTCAAACACATTTTGTGCTTGGGGCACTTAAGCCATAGCATAATTTTTAAAACACTAAGAAGGCTCGACACAACATGAAACTTTCCTCGTAGTATCACCAGGGTCTCTACACATGAACAAAAGCACTGATAACATTGTTTATGTACACAGAGTTTGCTAAAAAGAAAGTTTCTGAACAACTCACCTTAGCAGTAGGTGTGTCATGCCTTGTTAGTATTGGCGAAAAATAGTGATTTTGATGTCCCAAGCACTCCCATTCAAAATGAGTTTGATTTGAAAATGAAAATACGGTGAATCTTAAAAGTGCCTCTTTTGACATAATTATGCTTTTACATGACGGTTTGACTCATATACATTCATAAACAAAAGCCTAGGTTGCATTTTGGTGAGAGTTCTACTTTAGCTCTGGACAAGCCACAGCTTTGTGTTTGCTGAACATTTTAGATTCAGTTCTGGAGGAGACCGCTGCAAAACCTGGCTGCCTCCGACACAGCTGTTTCCTCCACTACAATGCAGACAAACCAGCCCACTGGTAGGATGTAACACAGTGACAGAGCGTTGCTTTCAAAAGGTTTTGAGGACAATCACACGAAAGGACACATCTTAATATTAGCCCTCACAAATTAAGTCTTGGATTACAGTATAGGACAGACGTTGTACCAACATGTTTGAAACCATGCTTGGGGAAAATCATTAGCACCCTCAAAAGTGCATAGTAGCAATTTCACAGGATTGTGAATGATTCGAGACATTAAAGTACAACAAATGTGCATTAACTGTGTTAGCTAGCTGCTGTAGGGTAATACCTAGTATAAAATGAAACAGATTTGTAATTCAAATTTATGTGGGTGTCATTTCATTTGAAGGGGTGTGCATAAAACTGACATGACGCCTGTGATGATGAGGAATCTTGAATGTTGTTGCTCATGTCATTATGTCATTTTCATGGGGTAGTGGTTAATTGACAAAATGACACTTCATGACAATAGTTGTAAATATTCATCAAGATTCCTTCAGGACAGCTGTCAAGTTATACATTAGAAGACTCTGTTACAGCCTGTCAAGCTCAGTGGTGGACGTCAAAAGCTTTGTTCTTCATGCTATGTGCTGCCAGATGACTTTGCTACACCGAAGTGGTATATGGCTCCTGCTAAGTCGCTTTAAAAAACAGCTTATCAGTGTATCTGTGTATCCTCTCTAAGACTTAATTATCATGTGTTCCCAGCTATCAGTGTCCCTACACCCTGCAACCCAGCTCACTACACATCTGCAGATGGCATCCCCACCTCGAGCTCAACCCAAGCCTTCACACGCCACCTGGTCCACCAGCACCACAGTGAGCAACCGCTCCTCCATTCCTCTTTCCGACAGACTCTCTAATCAGAGTTTTGCTAAACCTAGACCCTGCATATTTTATTGTTGAAAACTCACTAAATCCACTTGCACTCTACTCCTGCCTCGCAGGGTAAAAAATCACACCGGAACCTATAATTATATTACTGATGTGCAAAATACATTTCGGACCCTTACAGTACATTTAAAAAAATTTAAAAGTTGTCTTTGTTTGTACCTTTGAATTTCTCATGATATTTTAACAGAACAGTTTTCACAAGATCTCTCACTCAGCAGTGCCCAGGTAATGAGCAAGAAGTACCAACCCCAATAGCTTCTCCTCTGGCTTCGTCAAACTGGTGGACATGAAAACTCTCTTTTCAGAGAAGTGAAGCAGAGTGACCATGTTTGGTTAACACCACATTGGCATAATTAAATTTGGTAACCCACATCTTCCAACAGTTTTGGAGCAATTTAGCTGTTGTCCGCTGTCTTGAATGCAGACCATGCCCCTTCTTCTGTACTGAATGTGATTTCAGCATGCACACCAGACATCACCTCCACAACATAGACACCAGTATTGCAGGATGCTTCGAGCCATTGCACCCAACAACTTGTGTTGTGGATAATGCCCTAAGTTCTGGTTTGTCATTATACAACATATATTTTATTCTTGGACTTCAACACCAACCCTTTTTTTTAAGGAATTTCCGCCTATTTGTGTGCCCAAATTGAAAAGCTTATAACAGAAGAAGGTCAAAATGCAAGTGTGATACTTAATTTGAAAGGTAATAACCTGTCGTTTCTGGAAACATGCTTGATTATGGCTACAACACAAACAAGTATATCAGTTCAAACATAGCTCTAAAATATGTTTTTGTATTCATCTCTAATAAGTCATATTTGAATAACAATAACTAGGATATGCTTAATGCCATAGTTATACCACATCAGCACATACCTTCTATATATTGTTGGCTACATCTGTGTAAAATTTGGAATGTAGGGACTTTCTATGACTACGTGGTGTCATCATCCATTTTCTATGGAGTAGTCTGCTGGAGCAGAAGCATCTCAGCAGCATGTAGGAAGAAACTGGATACACTTATCAAGAAGGCCAAATCCATCGTGAAGTTGCTGGTGAAGAAGTTCCACCCCTGCAGGTAACTATCACAGTACTGGACAGATCCTTCAGTGATACATTGATACCCCAAATGTGTGAAGGAGAGGTATCGCAGGTCCTTCCTTCCTCCTGCTGTCAGACGTTACAACTTCACTCTGCACTGTGCAATACAAACTAGATACATAAATAATTTCTCATCTTTGGTTTGGTCATTTTTTGAAAACCCATATTTATTATTTGTAAATAACAATACACTGCCAAACTGTTTCTAATTATACTGTTAATACTGTACAATATTATGTATATACAAGTCTATTCAATTGCTTGCCTTTTTATTATGTTGTTTGTTTTGTACAATTATTACTGTTTATTGTAATATTACTGTCCTTTGGCAGCTGTGACAAAAATTTCCCCATTTGTGGAACAAACAAAGGAAATCTGATTTTGATTCTGATTTTAGTTGTTGTGTCACTGGTGCTATCAAGTGGCCTTTACCTGTGACACTGAAAAACATACTGAGCCCTTTTATGACTATAGAACCTTTTATCTGGGGATGCGCGAATAGCACATATTTGAGACCAGGTACAAGTACAAGTACTTACATTTGGGTACTTGCTGATGAGATGCTCCTCACTTTCTGACAAATTAAATATACAAGATGACAACAACTTTGTGTTCTTCTGAACAAGCATGTGAAATGTGCCACACATTTAACTTACATGTAACCTTTGACACATTCAGTCAATTTCAGTATCACACAGCATACAACTGTAGCAGTACTACTAAAATTACACATATTAGCGCTGTCTGTGAGGACTAAGTCTTTTTTGGAAAAGGGAGAGGCAGATTATTTTGATGGAAAGAAGCTTCTTTGCATTATTAGCTGTGAGCCTGTTTCTGTTTTCATGACACTGAGCTTAAAACCTTTCCTCAAGATCCTCCTGCTTGTCTGCCTTTCCTCTAGACACCATGCAGCTCCAGCATCACCATTTTCTTGGTCTCAGTTACAAAGTTAAAGTTTCTGAAAAAGTTCTCTATACCTAAAATAGAGAAAATAATATTTTGGCTGATAACATACTAACTTGTCTGAACTTGTCATAATGAATCTTCAGATTACTTTGAGTAAATTGATTATGTAAAAGTTAAATAGCAAAATGTTTTATAATGGTAATAATGGCAAATTTTTGTTTTTCATTCTACTGTCTTTCTCACATCGTCAGGAAACACACACACACACACACACACACACACACACACACACACACACACACACACACACACACACACTGTGACTGACAGACAGACAGGCGCACACTTACCTTGGATCAAGTGCCATAGAGTGAGCTGATATTTGCACTCAAATACTCCTAGAGCCTGCTTCTGCTTGATGAAAGACTGCATTGTGTAGAATGTACTATTCCGGCGGGTCTGCACATCTTGCTGGACTCTCCTTAATGGCTTGTTCAGCTGTGCCTGAATGTCTTCAAGGTTGGAGTCGGGTAAGGCACAATGTTTAAATGTGTTTAAATGTTTAAAGTTTAAACTATTTTCATGTCCATCTGCCAACACATCAGCTACACTTCTCTGGACCAAAAGACCCTCATTAACAGGCTGAAGTGTGTGAGCAACACACACCAGATTAGGGAGTCCAGCATCACTCATGGCCTTGATCAGATTTTTGGTGTTTAACAGAGCTTTTTTTTCTGAATGGCCCTTGTATGAAGCATATCGCCTAAAGCACCTTCCATGGCATGTGAACCCTGTGACTACTTTGCTTGTAGAGTGACTCTGTGGTGTAAAATCCTCATCAATCCACCATGCAGTTCAACTTATGAGAGTCATTGGGCTGACAGCACTAGTTCAAATGTCAGTGGTTAAGCTTGATACCAATGTCCTGCAACAGGCTGTTGATGTGCTTTTTTAGAAAGTAATTTCAGCTTCAGTGATATGGTATCTGTGAGGTGATGACATTTGGGGATCTAATGCTTTGTCTCCGGTATTCTGAGAAGATGACCGATTTTGTGACAATGGCGGGTCATAAAGGGTAATGTACAGGGTAAGAGGTTTTTTTTTTTTTTTTTACCACCCATAGGTTGTCTCTGGACGTTTTCAGTAATTTCTCCAGCATTCGCTGCAAACTTGATTTCTGCTGTTTCCCACTGCCCACCTATTGAACTCTGCCTTGTGTTGGTTCTTTAGAAGTTATAACAAATTACTTGTGTTAAAGGAGCTGTAATAATGCCTGGTTCCAGTCCCCAAGAAGTCGAGGCCATCCGACCCGGCAGACTACAGACCAGTCGCCCTCACATCTCATGTGATGAAAGTCCTGGAGAGACTGGTCTTAGCCCAGCTGAGGCCACAGGTGAGGATGTTTTTGGACCCTTTACAGTTTGCCTATCAGCCCCATTTAGGTGTCGACGATGCTGTCATTTACCTGCTGCAACGAGCCCACATGCATTTGGATGGTGGAGGAAGCACTGTGAGGATCACTTTTTTTGATTTCTCCAGTGCTTTCAACACCAGTCAACCACTGCTGCTGGGTGAGAAGCTGCGGGGGATTGGTGTTAACGACACAGTGATCTCCTGGATTACTGATTACCTGACAGGCAGGCCACAGTTTGTCCGTCTGGGCAGTGTCCTGTCTGATATGGTGGTCAGTGATATAGGAGCTCCACAGGGAACTGTGCTTTCTCCTTTTCTCTTCACCGTATACACCACTGACTTTCAGTACAACTCTGAGTCATGTCATCTCCAGAAGTTTTCTGATGACTCAGCTGTTGTAGGGTGTATAAGAGACGGAGAGGAGGGTGAGTACAGGACACTGGTAGACAACTTTGTGGAGTGGTCCAAACAGAATCACCTGAGGCTGAACGTCAACAAGACCAGAGAGATGGTGATCGACTTCAGGAGGAAGAAGATGCCTTCACAGCCACTGCGGATCAGGGGGGAGGTGGTGGAAGAGGTGGAGGACTACAAATACCTGGGAGTTGTGATCGACAACAGACTGGACTGGAAGTCAAATATGGAGGCTGTTTACAAGAAGGGGATGAGCAGACTCTATTTCCTGAGGAAGCTGAGATCCTTCAACGTGTGCAGCAAGATGTTGGAGATCTTCTACCAGTCTGTTGTTGCCAGCACCATTTTCTTTGCTGCCGTTTGTTGGGGCAGTAGCATCAGAGCCAGCGACACCAACAGACTTGACAAAATCATCAGGAAGGCTGGCTCTGTGCTCGGTCTCAGGCTGGACACTTTTGAGACCGTGGTGGAAAGGAGAATGCTGAATGTGTTACTTTCCATCATGGACAATGATCAGCACCCTCTCCATCACACAGTGGACAGACAGCGGAGCACCTTCTCTCACAGGCTGCTCCAGCTCCGTTGTCGAAAGGACAGATACAGGAAATCTTTCCTGCCACATGCCATCAGACTTTATAACAATAGTTAAATAATCTGGTCTTTCCATACACTTTATCTGTTTTTCTTTCCTGCTACATGCCATCAAACTGTACAATAATAGTTATATAATCTGGTCATCTAATACAGTACATGCACACTTTATCTGTTTTTCTTATGCCCACCGGTCCACTGCTGATTATTTATCTGTTTCACTGCACCTTATATTTTATTTTATTTTTTGCACTATAATAACTACCTCTTTTTATACATTATCTACACTGTGTATATTTGTACACTGGATTTTATACTGTAATTAATATGTTATTTCTTCTTTTTATTTCAGTGTGTTGCTTATATCTTTTATGTATGTAAATGCTGCTGCTACGCCAAAATTTCCCAGCTTGGGATTAATAAAGTATATCTAACCATCTATAAACAAGCAAGGAATGACTAGTGAGTGTTCAGGAGAGCTATGGTTTGGGCTTGCCTGAATGTCAGCTTACTGTCGGCAGGTGCAGGTGACCCTGTGACAGGCACTGCCTGGTGATGATGGCGGTTTCACCTGACTAGGGCTCCTTGCTCTGTCTCAATGAGTTATGACCACTGTGTAGAATAGAATAGAATAGAATAGAATAGAATAGAATATTCCTGTATTGTCACTATACACATGTCAAAAGGGTGATTTCATCTCTTTTTCAATGACCTCGTGTTAACTATTAACCAACAAATTCTATAATGAAAGTTCTCTTTTTTGTACGAGGGTGAGCAGTACTCAAAAACCCAAACACAGTGTTACACAGAAAACATGTATTGTGCAAAATCTAGGCAAAAATAACTGTTTAAGGACAATGTCTTTCCTTTAAATAGGGGTATCTTCTCTTAAAAGCAGAATTAAAACAATGTTAAAATGAAACAGTCTGAGAGACTATGATCCAGTCTTTGTCCTCCTGTATGTTACCGCGAGCCGTCCTCCACTGTTTAGCCACTGCTGCCTATGCTTTTCCCGTCCCTCGTCCACCTCGGCTGAATTGCTCTCAGCGATACCCGTGGACAGCTTTTGGGTAGAAGCTCCTACTTCGGCCACCTCGCATCCAGAGGCCTCAAATACACTCTTGCTGGTGTCTCCGGTCGGCCTCGAGGTCCACCACCGCTGCTGCGCTGCCCCGGTGTCTCAGCGTCTGTTAGAAAAAAGCACACGCATCCGATTATCGAACCTGCGCATCAATTAATCTGTGGGCCTGCTCTAACAGCCGATTGGCTAGTGCAGGTTTCAATCAAAAGGTGCATTCACCGTTCAAAATCATAATCGGCCGTTTCTACATCATACATGTAATCAACTCAAATCAAAAGTAAATACACTCCAATCATAAATGAGGAGGTTCCAGAACACACATGAAAATAGATTAATAAAACATCCAGTTAAACAAAATTAACAAAATATGGCCCATAATGGAAAAACAAATAAACAGCAGTAAGGCACCAGCATGACACATGTGTACAGTGACATTTCTTTCTCTTCAGGTAAGTAGAAACAAATAGTGCAAACTACGGAAGGGGAAGTATACCAAATAAAATATGTTGTAAAAATATACACATATATACAGTAAAAAAAAGAAAAAAAAAACAGTATAAAAATATGAGAGGTAGCAGCTTTAACACTGTAATTGTGCAAAACAGTTGTGCTGTAAGACACTGCAAGTATGTCAACTGCTTCTGCAGTTTTTGTGGGTGGGATTGTTCATTATGGGGGGTGGATGGAGGTCACAGCTCTGGGGAAGAAGCTGTTTCTCAGTCTGTTGGTGGTGGATTTGAATAGGAAGTGTCCAGTACAGTTTGCCTTCAGCCTGGCAGTTAAAACAGTGTCCAGTGTAGGAAACTCCATCCCAATGATGTGTTGGGCTGCTTTAACCACACAGGGGTGGGGGTGGGGGGGGTGATATTCCTTCTTTTCAAAAAAGCCGCCACTGGGGTAGGCATAAACATGTGACGTGACGTAATGCACGAAGTTGGGCGTGAACCGTGATGTACAATATAATCGTTGGAAGAATTTTTAGCCCCCTGACAGAAGTGTCAGTCATAATTGCAACACTCAAGGCCGGCGGGATGCAGCGTAATCATGAATGGCCACTGCCTCGTCATGGGCGCCCCCCCCACCGCCATGGTATTAAATGTGGAGACCCGTGGCCCATATTCTGACCTCCTTAATCAAACAAAAAAGAAGTGTGTGGTGGAGCGCCTCACCCCCTCCATTAGCTACCTCAAGTGAGTAGACAGCTACCAGGAAGCAGGTCGAATTCGTCTTCAAAATAAGAGCTTTTCATTGCACCCCATTTAAGTTTAGAAGTGGAATTAGCAACCGTTAGTACAGTGGCGTAAGTATTGGCGGTGCAACCGGTGCAGCTGCAGAAGGGCGCCGTCAGGGGCCCATGAAGGAAGAAACAAAAAAACAAAACAAAAAAACGCTGTCCAGAATCGCTGCAGGCCCATTTTTGTGAATGAAAGAGTTGGGGGCGGGTCGGTAAGGTAACACTGAGAGGCTGGTATAGGAGTAGGAAATTATAATTTGTCCAATAACCAGGCCGGCTAATAGTCGCCTCTCTGCCGTGTCTGCAGCAGAGCACTGTGGGCCGAGCCGATGCATGTCTCTCTCCCCGGGCCGGGAGAGTGATCATACCGTGAATTACCAAAGCATAGCCGGGGCGTTTATTTGTTTCAATCACTTCACAGACCAGGCGGCAATTTGGAACTGGCATTTAATTCCTTCCTCACAAAAATCCGGGATGAAAATGCCACAAACTTCGCCAGCTTCTCAGTGAATTCTATGGCATCCCTCTGGGCAATAGTTGTCTTCTGCAAGCGAAGTTGTTGCGGCGGAGGAAACGATTTAGCCAACCAGCACTTGCAGAAAACTCCTCTCTGTCTCGTCTGTCACTCACAGTGGCGTACATTTGTTTCGCCATCGCCCTGATCATTTTGCGGGACACTCTCTCTTGGCATGCCCGTTCACTGATAACTAATTCCCGCATGTTTATCTCAAGCTCCTCGCTAACCTATCTCTCACTCTCTTGGGGTCGACAGAGAAATGTCTAGTGGTTGCTTCTCCTGACTTTTCCTCTGCATATTTTACGACAGAAAGTTTGAATTTCAAGTCGTAGATCTTTTTTTTTTTTGCTGCACCAGAGCCATGGCGATCATCACTGTGATACTGACTGACAGAAAGCAAACACAATACGTGAAAAAGGGGAAGAAGAAAAAACCGTGCAGTGTCAGTGGTCACATCTTCTTGCTTTATTTAAAAAAAAAAAAAAATGAATTAGACTCATTTAGACGCATTTATTTGGAAACGAAGGTTATTTATCAAAATATACACGTACACCAGGCGTTTAAAGGGGACCCTGCAGTAAATTGAAACCGTTACCAATCATTTGGTAATTTACTGTAGCTGCAAGGCAGGGCACAGCAGAACAAAATAAATAAAAGAAAAGAAAAGAAAAGAAAAGAAAAGAAAAGAAAAGAAAAGAAAAGAATAAAAATAAAATAAAAAACGGCCATCCATCGGCCCATTATTTATCGGTCCACCAGGAAAAATCCCGGCACTCTCGATGGCCAGTCCACCCCTACAATAGCAGTTCTCTGTGGCTGTGCGTGTGTGTGCGTGCGTGCAGTGCGCACAAGCGTGCACTTGTGTTTAAGGCAGAGGTGGGGGGCACAAATAAAATATTTGCACCGCGGCCTATCACCATGATGTTACCATACTGAGTTAGTAGCTTGCCAAGCTAGCTCAACAGCAGCACACCCCATGATGCCATTATTATTGACACAGTGCATGAAAAGTGGGATTTTTGTCCCCGTAAATGCCTGGAAATCTCACAATTTACAGCCTGTGAAAGTCGCGTTCATCTGTGCCACATATTGATGGAAACGAACCATGATGTATGTGGAGCTCATGGAGGCTGTAATTAGCACATGAGTAGCAGCATATATGTATATATACACTGCTCACAAAAATATATACACTGCTCACAAAAAAGAGGGCTCAATTGTGTAGACACCCTAAAATCAAAGTGAAATGAAGATGTGGCAGGCTAGTCCATTTTTTCAAAAACTTAATTTCTGCAACTCAAAATGCTTTTCAGTATCTTGTGTGGCCCCCACGAGCTTGTATGCATGCTTGACAACGTCGCGGCATGCTCCTAATGAGACGACGGATGGTGTCTTGTGGCATTTCCTCCCAGATCTGTGTGAGGGCATCCCTGAGCTGTTGTACAGTCTGAGGAGCAACCTGGCGGAGCCTAATGGACCGAAACATAATGTCCCACAGATGTCCTATTGGGTTTAAGTCAGGGGATTGTGAAGGCCATTCAGTTGTTTCAATTCCTTCATCCTCCAGGTACTGCCTGCATACTCTTGCCACATGAGGCCGGGCATTGTCGTGCATTAGGAGGAAACCAGGACCTACTGCACCAGCGTAGGGTCTGACAGTGGGTTGAAGGATTTCATCTCGATACCTTATGGCAGTCAGAGAACCATTTCCTAGGCAGTAGAGGTCTGTGCGTCCCTCCATGGATATGCCTCCCCAGACTATCACTGACCCACCACCAAACCTGTCATGTTGAACGACGTTGCAGGCAGCATAACGCTCTCCTTGTCTTCTCCAGACTCTTTCACGTCTATCACAGGTGCTCAGGGTGAACATGCTCTTGTCTGTGAAAAGTACAGGGCGCCAGTGGCGGACTTGCCAATTCTGGTGCTCTTCAGCAAATGCCAGTCGAGTTCCACGGTGCTGGCCAGTGACTGTCACGCTTCCAACAGCTGTAAAAACAATCAATAAAGAAAACTGTCACGCTTCCAACAGCTGTAAAAACAATCAATAAAGACAATCAGTACTGCGCGATTCACAGTGAATGGACACATCTATCAATGCACCTGAAAAATAGTCACATTGAACAAAAAAAATGGATCTTATCTACCCTTTTTGTTCTCGGTCGACTCCGTGCTGAACTCCTCACAGATCTGGTTGTTTGTACACTATATTACCAAAAGTATTCGCTCACCCATTCAAATGATCAGAATCAGGTGTTCTAATCACTTGGCCTGGCCCCAGGTGTATAAATTCAAGCACTCAGGCATGCAGACTGTGAAACAAGACATTTGTGAAAGAATGGGCCGCTCTCAGGAGCTCAGTGAATTCCAGCGTGGAACTGTCATAGGATGCCACTTGTGCAACAAATCCAGTCGTGAAATTTCCTCGCTCCTAAATATTCCACAGTCAACTGTCAGCTCTATTATAACAAAATGGAAGCGTTTGGGAACAACAGCAACTCAGCCACGAAGTGGTAGGCCACGTAAAGTGACGGAGAGGGGTCAGCGGATGCTGAAGCGCATAGTGCAAAGAGGTCGCCGACTTTCTGCACAGTCAATTGCTAGAGAGCTACAAACTTCATGTGACCTTCAGATTAGCCCAAGTACAGTACGCAGAGAGCTTCATGGAATGGGTTTCCATGGCCGAGCAGCTGCAGCCAAGCCACACATCACCAAGTGCAATGCAAGGCGTCGGATGCAATGGTGTAAAGCACGCCGTCACTGGCCTCTAGAGCAGTGGAGACGCGTTCTCTGGAGTGATGAATCACGCTTTTCCATCTGGCAATCTGATGGACGAGTCTGGGTTTGGAGGTTGCCAGGAGAACGGTACATTTCAGATTGCATTGTGCCAACTGTGAAATTTGGTGGAGGAGGAATTATGGTATGGGGTTGTTTTTCAGGAGCTGGGCTTGGCCCCTTAGTTCCAGTGAAAGGAACATTGAATGCTTCAGGATACCAAAACATTTTGGACAATTCCATGCTCCCAACCTTGTGGGAACAGTTTGGAGCGGGCCCCTTCCTCTTCCAACATGACTGTGCACCAGTGCACAAAGCAAGGTCCATAAAGACGTGGATGACAGAGTCTGGTGTGGATGAACTTGACTGGCCTGCACAGAGTCCTGACCTGAACCCGATAGAACACCTTTGGGATGAATTAGAGCGGAGACTGAGAGCCAGGCCTTCTCGACCAACATCAGTGTGTGACCTCACCAATGCGCTTTTGGAAGAATGGTCAAAAATTCCTATAAACACTCTCCTCAACCTTGTGGACAGTCTTCCCAGAAGAGTTGAAGCTGTAATAGCTGCAAAAGGTGGACCGACATCATATTGAATTCTATGAGTTAGGAATGGGATGGCACTTCAGTTCATAGAATGAGTAAAGGCAGGTGAGCGAATACTTTTGGTAATATAGTGTACCTGAAGCTCCTGCATACTGTCTCGTAATGTCTTACAGACAGCTGGAAAACAATTAAATGAGAGTGGTGTGAATAAAATGTAAGTCACAGTAAAATTAAACAAGGAAAGAGAAAACAGTGAAACACAATGGTGTCATTATCAGCATCATATAAATCTGGATTTGCAGACATAGCTCCGAGCAAATAGGAGGTCACAGCCTCGTTATGAGGCAAGCTTAGTCTGTGAAAACAAAATGCTTGCAGCAATAAATCTCCATGTCCCTCTGCGGCAGCCCTCCGTTGGAGACACTCTCCTTAGGGACCCGGCAAAGCTCCTCCAATCAGTGCAGGTCTCTTCTAGAAAATGGCCATGCCACTAGCCTAGCCTCTGCTAGCTAGCTTAGTTGAACTTGCTTCGTGTCCAATTAAACACAAACACTTCGACTGCGATTGGGAGTCCAACTCACACACTCACAGTACGTTGTCCGACAACAGTTCACAGTCCGTTAGTGATAAAACATGACACTGATGACACACACAGTCCTCTGTTAGCTGCCATGCCATTAACTCTCGGCTTCTTCTTCTTCTTCTTCACGCTCCAGTCAACCTGGAAGTGTAAAATCTCTCAAAGGTCATGAACTCTCACATGTTGTAAAAATTACTTTACTATTTTGAACATTCAGAACCCAAGAAATTCACACATCTTAAACAGAAATTACCGATACATTTTAATATCTTGCTTAAATCACATGCAAATTTTAACTTCTTAACAGCTGGCGTTTTATCTTTAACTTAGTCTGAGGAGAGAAAAAAAAAATAAACAAATCATGTTGTGTATCTTTTTTACATAATTTAATCTAGCATACTTACATTAAATAAATGAATTCAAGCTAAAATTTAAGAGTCTATAATTAGGCTATACTGAGCCTGATCTATTTATACCGGAGACTACCCTGATTTGCATTTGTGTAGCTCACAGCATTTTCATTTACATGTTAAAGCCTCCCCTAGAATCAGTCAAGGTCACTCTGTCAGGTGGTTACCAGTTTATGACATGGTGAGGAAACTTGGTCCTAAAAAGTCCCGTGGCATGCTTTTCTTTTTTCCCATGCCATCACTGGTTGTGATGTTGTGTCAGGCTTTGTGGTAGAGGCAAAAGGACTGCCTGGCAAACCTGGGAAGTTTGTCCTGAAATGTCTTATGTCTTTGATAAGCTCAGTCAGTACCCACCAGTATTAGATGATGCACATCCCTGGATACTTGAGAAGTTTGTCATAGCAATGTACAATAAGAACAGCACTGCTGATGGAGTTGATGAAACCAGACTGGACCTGTTCGGAAGCAGAGGTCCTATGATGCCATTCCACCAACAAGCGCATCTGTAGCACAGCATGTCAAACGTGCAACCTGTCAAGCTGCCTGTATCTGGGTCCAGGCAACTGCATGTCAAATGTATATGAAAAGTCCTGCCAAGTGGGATTGGAGGAAAGAAGATGATATTTGGCAAGAAGTGTGGATGACACTACCATGACTGAATGTCTTGGAAGATGCAGATGCTACCACTTTAGTCTTGAGTGTACTCAGCTGTGTGCCTGTAAATGTAATGATTAAGTGAACCTGTAATCAGGGATGTTTTTTTTTTTTTTTTTTTTTTTAAGGTATTTTAAAGAGATGTGCAACATGAATGATTCTATAATAAAATGGTGCCATGTTAATGTTTTACGTACTGTGACGGATGATGTGTTAGCATTTAATAAATTCTTCATGTAAGCTTTATAAGATTTTTGTGGTTTGAAATGTTTAATACTTCTGACTACAGTCAGTGAGACACTGTTTGGACTTTTGCAACTTCTGTAAATAAATGCTTTTCTAAAAAAATCAAATCTCCACTGTGAGAGACAGAGCGGAGCTGCAGTGGACAGAGAAGCGGTTTTGGGCTCAACACACACAACATTGTACAAAAAGGAAATGCGTTCATTAGATAACAGTGGCGTTTTTATACCGCTGTATCGCTTTGCACAAAAAGAATGCATTTATTCATTTAAAAAACACACAAAATGGGCACTTTTTAATACGAGGCAAAAAAGGCAGGGGCTCAACCACCCCTTGGGCCCTATGTGTGCATGTGCCTGAGTTAGGGTTGAGACACAAACACAGCTGGAGTCATCCTGACTTCCCTTCAAAAACATATGTTTTTTGTCACCATATTCACAGCTGAAAATTGGGCTATTAGTCTCAAATTTTGGTCACTGGCTTCACAGCCAAAATCGAAAAAACACATACAAATATGAAAGCAGCAGTGGTTTGCAACTGCAACAGTAAACATTTATCATAGTGGCTGGGTTACCTGGAACATATGGCCTTCTTGTTCCTGAGAAGTAAATGTGTCCCTTATGAACAGTTGCACTTCTCAATGAATATTGCAGAACATCTGCTAGCCTTCAGCCTAACAGCTAGAAAACAATTTTAAAAAATATTTTCTATTTGTATAATGTCACCACGATTCTGTCCAGATGAGTAATGAGTTGGGGTTCCAAGTCTAGACTAGCCTAGACAAGGAAAACACTTCCTTTCAATCAAGTAAAAGCCAGTGCATCCAGATAAGGTGTTTGTATAACACATAGGAAGTCAAGCAGAGAAAAAAAAGCTGTGCAGGCACAGATAATGGATGACAAACACACCAAACGTGAAACAACAGCAGGCAATAACAATAACACATTGAAGTGGAATAAAAATATGAATTCAAGTCAATAATCAAGAGGAGACAGAAGAGGAAGGAAGAGGCAGAGGCTGAAGAAGATGAAGCAGGGACAAGATCAAGAATTAATTCTTCTTGAGCTGGTGCAGGTCCTGCTATATGTTGGTGTGCCTCCATTTAGACTGGACCAGCTGTTGTTTTACTTCTCATAGTCAGTCAATCACGTGGTTTTTAAAGTGAAAGAAATGCGAGCTGTGTGTGTGTGTGTGTGTGTGTGTGTGTGTGTGTTTGTGGGAGTGGCCTACTGGTTCGTGCTGCAGCACAGAGACCCACCCATTCAGCATCAGATTTGTCAACTGCTCTACATGGCCATGGTCTCTTGACTACTCCAGTGTCTGATTGTTCTGTCACTTTTATTATGCCTTATTATGCATGTCTGACAAAGACCTCAACCCCCAACAAATGATACATTTTACTATACTGACGTATAAAATATTGTACATAGGTGTGACGCTCACCACCTGATTTTGAATGCAAGGAATATTGACGGTATGGTTTTCAGCCCATAGGGTAGTAGAAGATATGTGATTAATAAAAACACAGGCTAGCTTGTGTTCACAGCAAATGCTCAAGGACACAGCAGAGGTTGTACTCTCTGAGAAGGCTCAGAATAGATGGGATGAGCATAAACTTGTCTAGCTGTTCAACCAGGCAGTCCCGAATGGCTTAGCAGGGATACTGGAATTCTGTGGTAAGAAATCCCTCAAGAAAGTTGAAACTTTGACTTGCAAGTACAAGATTTTACATGGCCGCCTATTCATTTTAAAGACACTATGCCTAACAGTAAGGACATATGACCCATTGTCCCAGAAGATACTTCATTAAGATTGGATGTGATATTCAATATCTTGTTTTAAAGTTTTTACTAAAACACTAATACAATTAAGTGTATGCATATATGAGTAATAGATTTTGGATATCTGAAAAGAAAATTATGACTAGTAACAATTGAATTGAAGATATCTGAAATGGGAGTTTTTCCTACTAAGAATTCAATTGCAGATATCCAGAATGTTCATTCTAGATATCCAGAATGTAATTGTGGATAGCTGAAATTGAAAGCCCAATTCACATGAATGGCAAAAGTGACGTCATTTGTCCTAGAGAGAATGTCACTCTGGATATCTGAAATGACAATTGTGGATAGGAAGAATGTCATTATGGATATCTGAAATGTTCTTTTTGACTAGGAAGAACTGAATTACAGATATCTACAATACATATCCATCTAAAATGTAACTACAGATAGGCGTGTGGTTTGAATATATGTTAAAACAACTTGCCATAGTTACAAATGTCAACATGCCCTAGAATTGTAGAATTAAGTTTTTTGAATGCAGTGACACAGAGCCCAACTACAACATGGGACAATAAAGTATAATGTATCGTAAAATGACATCATCTTAAACAAAGTTGATCTAACTTCTTAGCTTAACTGTCTATAGAGCTGTTGCATTTTCTTGAGGATCTCCTGCATGACACCATCTGCCTTATCCACATAGTAGACCATGTCCCCATAAATCTCCCCCTTGCATCCTGGATTCTCCATGAAGTGGATGGGCTTGTATCCCAGCAAGTTCATTTTTAAAGAATTTGCAAGAATAACAGCAAAGACAAATAGCTCCAGTTACACCCTGGCTTGACAAATCAGTACTACATGAGTTTATGGCAGGCATGTATATAGGTGAGAATAAATAGCTCCAACTCAAGAGCTTTGACTTCATTGACTTTATAAATATTGTTATATTACTTTTTGCTCAGCTCTTACCAGCTATGGTTTGGGCATTTTGTCACAATATTTTGGTATTTCTTACATTAAATTATTAATCGAGAATATAACAGGCAGATCGATCAATGTTAAAAATCAGGGATAGTTGCCCAGCCGCTGAACAGCCATTTGGTCATGGTCATCCTTCTTCTAATTTTTGATGTTTCATGGTAATTGAAAATACAAATCAGAAGAAGAGTTGCAGGTCTTATCTTATTTGTTACTATATTTTGTTATGTTCACTTAATCAGTAATGGTATAGAGTATCTTTTTTATTTGGACTGTATATATGTATGTGTATGTATATTTTTAGGGATTAAAATTACAGTGAACATAGTGAACATAGAAAATAAAGATAAGATTTATTTTGCATCATTTCAGCTGCTGTCTGTGCACTACATTATAACCAGTCATGTAATTGTATACCTGTTTAAATATCTTTGAAGCGGACAGCAAACAGTTTTGCTGAATGATCACTTCATTTTTTCAAAGTCTGATCCCAGGAGAAACAGCTAGATCCCGCTTTGCTGTCTGGTTTTGTGGTTTGTTTGAGTTCACTTCCTGTTTTATTCTCACAGTTTTATCACTCATTGGACATGTCTAGATCTGATGCACCTGCTGATATCCTAATTATTCATTTTTGTGTTAATAAAGCTCCACATTTTGGAAAATGTGGAGCTTGAAAAACTTACTACTTACTACTTTTTCCAACTTCTCCTACAATTTAAGTGCCATCTGCCTGAAACTTTACACATAGACTCTCCAGATGTGTCTGATGAAAAGTTGTCAAAAGAATTTTGGCACTCCAAAAAATAGCTAGCTAAAAAATACATATTGTTTCATATTTTGGTCAAACTAAATGCTTTCAACATCAAACTGAAGTCAGTTGTTCCTGAAGTCATCCAGAGGATCTGTGGCAAATTTGGTGCAAATTGGCCTATAGGTGGCACTGTAACGATGTAAATGCGTTTTTGCCTTTAACTTCCACATTTTAAAGAACACATTCATAAACATCATATTCATGTATTTCCCCAATAGAGCTACGTTTTCTGACATAGGGCCCGCCCACTTCTGCTGCACTTTTCCTTTGTTAAGTCACCACACACTAATCAACATGAATGGATTTTTCCTTGTCACTTTCATTTTTTGTTGCAATAATAGAAATGTAGTGAAACAGTACTGATGTGGGGTCACTCCTGAGGCCAGCCATATAGTTAAGTAACGATTGGTCAAAGCAGACATGATTTAGTACAACAAATCCAAATTGGCTCAGACGTTGGCCTGTGTCCTCACTTTTGCCTCGAGCCCGTCATCCTTTGGGGCAAGCTTCCACAGGCTCACAGGCGGTGCGGGGGGGGGCAATTCATAACTGCTTGCAGTTCTTGTTAAAATATAAGCCCAGCCAGCTAAATGGTGGCGCTGTAATTAAGGCTTGACAATGTGTTTTTGGGAAGGCCATGCCCCTCACACCGTAAATCTGATTGACTTGAAATTTGACACAAGTCCAGCTCAATGTGCTCTACAAAAAAGCCTCTGGACCATCAAAGTCTGCCTGACTAGATGTGTTGCTAATTTGCATAATGTAAAAAACAGTAAAATGAATAGAACTTTTGAAAGATTGACTCTATCAACACCAAATTTGGTATACGGCTTCGGGGGATGAAAAGAAAAGTTTCTATTATAAATGAGCCAGATTGGTCTAAAAACATGGCTGCCACAGACCAATGTAGTTTCACAATGGACGGTGCTACAAATGATTGGCCTCCCACACCCTTTGCCCTATCATCACAAAATTTGGTGGGTAGGTTCACAACTGGACTTGGAATTTGTCTACCAAAGTATGTTGAGCTCAACCTATAGGGGCGCTATAAATCCTTCACATGCATATCTCAAAGACCATTAAACGGAATTTCACCAAATTTGGTATGCATGCTCTCTGGGCAAGTATTAACTAATATTTTGAGTGCCATGTTGATAGGTGAAAGTGGGCATGGCCTATTTGTCATCAACCATTATTGCTTGTGTTTTATTAAGTTATGGCAAGCTGGAGGGACCCAGAGACATGAAACTTGGTTCCTTGAGTATAAATGATGTCCAAATGCTGCTTCAAAAATTTGATCCCAATCCGTCAGATGGGGGCGCTTTAACATAGGGTGTAAACTTCCAAAGGCTCTCCCTGCCAAGCTATAATTGCTATGAGGGTCAGGGTAGCCGGTTTGGGGTGAAAGAGGTTAGAACCCGCAGATTGCCGCTTGTGCCTATATTGTTCATTGTTACTGTTAGGGCCCGAGCAGGTCAAAGAACTGTGAGGTCCCTATTGTAATGGAAAAAATTAGTCTTATTATTAGGGCCCGAGCAGGTCAAGGTCATGTGAGGTCCCAATTGCAATTAAAACATTTTTTAGGGACCTAGCAGGTCGTGGAACTGTGAAGTCCCTATTGTAAACATAAAAAATATTAGGGCCTGAGCAGGTCTTGACCTGTGAGGTCCCTATTGTAATTCAAAAAAATATTCTTATTGGGGCCTGAGCAGGTTGCGGACCTGTGAGGTCCTTATTGTCATCGCAAGAATTATTTGTTATTATTATGGCCCGAGCAGGGAACCTGCAAGATCCCTTTGTGCCAAACAGGAAGTGATGAATATCTCCACATTGGTGTGTCCGAATGACATAAAACTCAGATTCCTACTTCCCCATGAGTCGCTGAGTCTCTGTGCAAAATTTTAAGCGATGACCACTAGGTGGCGCTCTTTAAATTTAAGTAATTTAAATCTCCACATCGGATTAGCGCATAACTTAGTACAATTATTGTCAGTGCCCTCCTAAGGACAGCTTACGAGGGACTTACTGATCCACCACTAGATGGTGCTCTGGTGTCAGTTTAATTCTAGATTTGGCACTGTGCCCACACCATAACGCTTATGGCAATGAAATTCATAGTGGTGGTCTAGAATGGCCCTTGTAACTCACACACCAAAAATGACCGTCAGGTGATGCTATTTTCCATGTGAAAGCATTTTTGGCCCGTAACATCCTCATAATGCGTTGCACATTGTTAAACCTTATATCTACATATCTACATGTTCATTCAGCTGAATTGTGTGGTGTAGGCCATGGCCACTTTTCCATTAACTTTCCATTCGCGAAATCACAACAAATGAAAAACCTACTTTTTTCGAACTCCTCCTAGACGATTTGCACCACATTTTGCATGTAGCATCTGTGGACCCTCCTTACAAAAACTTATCAAAAGGAATTTGATAGTCAATAAAACATATATCAATGTACATAATTGTGTTCCATTGACTGATGAGGCTTTGTTTAAAATTTGGTGCAAATCGACCAATAGGTGGTGCTCTGGTGTCAGTCTAATTAGTGTGAATGGAAAGTAAATGGGAAAATCTTCAAATCCTCTTCAAAACTCATTGACTTTCAACCTCTTCGTGTGCTTCATACTTTGAGCTACAGACACCATTCGACATTTAAAAGAGTCAGAAGACCTTGATCTATCAGGAATGTATTCATCTATTCATCATGTATTCATAAAATCTTTTACGGTTTTGAAATCATCACAGTTTTAGTTTTAAGGATTTTTAGCTTGTCTTCTAATTTTTTAACGGGTGTGTATTGCGTGACATCATCGCTAGAGTGGAGAGCAGCTAGAAAAACTGGAGAAAAAATTCTTTTCAGCTTGATTTGGGTACCACATCTTTTACTTAACATAGACAATATATACATATAAATGTAGGAAATCTTGTTGGCTTTCAAGTAATGGTCTTATTTTAGATGTAAGACTTACAGTTTTGGTTGTGGGAGCCCTGGGGCGATGAGCACTCAAGCAATTTCCCCATAAGGTGCAATGTTAATTTTGAGCCTGAGTTTCTGGAGGAGAGCAGACAGTACTTGTTTTGTCTTTCGCTCTGCTGCCTTCATTTTTCACTTTACAGAAATACAAAAATGACATCACAGAGTTCAGCAATGTCTCCTGTTACTCAATATATCAATTTTGGCGATAACCACTACAGTGTTTTCATAAATGGCAGGAGTTTGGGAGGCACTTTCCCATTCATTCTTAAGGGGACATTTTCTACTTTGTCTGTGCTACTGCTCCAGCATTATGTGCAGCCACAGAACCTGTAAGAAAGCTCTACAGGTCAAGGTCCAACAGCACCCTCTACTGGTGCAAAGACAACTAGCAGTGAACAAGTCAGGACATCCTCAGTCACACTAAAAAGCAGTAGACCAGTCAGTGAGCAGACCTTGTGAAGCTGCATGGACTCTGTGTGTTTCCCTAATGATGTGTGAGTTCTTGAGGACATGTAAGTGGTTTTTGCTTGTAGTTATGGATAATTTGATCACTGTTGCAGTTTGTGTTATTTACATGGAAATATGTTGTGAGATTTTTGTAAATTCTTGACCATTCAGCCTTGCTAATGGATACAAACCTCTGTTTAACAGTCTATAGGGTCAAACAGTGTACTCCTCTCATTACTTGTTTTTTATGTAAATTGCAGGGAATTCTTCTGATTTCAGCAGATATTGTTTAATACTGGCAGGAGGAACAGCCCACTAAATCACAGGAAAAATGTCCTCAATGGAAGGAGTTGCTTTGACAAGCCCAGCGGCAGCATGCATCGCCGGCAGCATGCCCGACA
Source organism: Acanthopagrus latus (assembly GCF_904848185.1). NCBI lineage: Eukaryota > Metazoa > Chordata > Actinopteri > Spariformes > Sparidae > Acanthopagrus > Acanthopagrus latus. The sequence goes on from NC_051057.1 coordinate 595,755, forward strand.
TGCGTGGCCCGTTCATTGCTGCTTGCAGCTTTAATTAGGGCCCAAGCAGGTCTTGGCCTGAGAGGTCCCTATTGTAATTGAAAAAAATATTCTTATTAGAGCCTGAGTGGGACAATGACCTGTGAGTTCGCTATTGTAATTGAAAGAGTTATTCTTATTAGGGCCCAAGCAGGTCAAAGACCTGTGAGGAAGAGCTGTCACATTATGGGCAGCTGGTATCTCCCATTAAAATGGCGCTCCTGGGATGCAAGTCACCAAAACTAAAACATGTGGCGTGTCACAGAAGACAGGTCTTCATGATCCCGAAACATGATCAAAATTGACAATTTCAGCTACATTGTGTTCGCAACATCTGAAACTATGAAATGTTTTGGCTGTGGGGGTGAGGAACATGTGATCGGCTCCTGCCCTCAGGCTAAAGAGCAGCCCGGGTCGGCACGGAAAGCTGAGCCGGGCCGATCAACTATCTAAATGGGCCACGGCGTGGCCCATGAGTGGGTGGGTCGCGCCTGAAGCACCGCGACATGAGGTGGAGCCTGATGTGCTCAGTATTGAACAGTCTGCAGAGAAAGAGCAGGAGTCAGAGGCAGACATTCAGGATAGTGAGCAGGTAGTGACAATGCAACAAGATTAAAGTGAAAGTGAAGTGAGTGATAACAGAACGGTCCAAACCAGAGACAAATCTGAGGACGAGAAGCAGGCAGAGGAAACGGGTGATGCACACAGAGAAAGGTGCAGTCAGAGTGTCGAGAATGAACTGATGGCTGGAAAAATGTGTGAAGAGAAAGCTCCACGAAAGAAATCTCCTAAAAGAAAAAAACAGTACTGACGAAGAGCAAAGCAGTGCTAAAAACCACTGGAGGAAGTGTCAGATGATGAGTGTGAGTGGATGCCTTCACAAGATGATTTTTTATCCCCTGGAAAAAATTAAAAGGTTTCTGTCACAGACCAAAGGACAGAGGGCCGTTAAAACAGAGCAGTTCTTCCCTGATCTTAAAGGTTTTGTCAGGTCTGTGGCAGAGCTGAGGAAGGGGGAGGGCGCTTTCAGTGACCAAGAGATTTATCGTCTCAAAAAAATAGTGACAAAAGTCAAAGCTCAGCTGATCAATGATGATAAATGAATGGAGGAAGCCTCTGTATTATTGGTGTGTTTTTTCTTCTTTTCAATGAGTGAATTAAAAATAGCCTCTTTAAATATCAATGGAGCAAGAAGTGATATGAAAAGAGCTTCTCTCCTCAAGCTGATGGAATTAAAGCACCTAGATGTGATTTTTGTTCAAGAAACTCACAGCAACAGTGAGAATGAACATGACTGGAGGAAAGAGTGGCCGGGTGAAGTCATTCTCAGCCATAAAACCTCCAAAAGTGGTGGAGTGGCTGTGCTCTTTTCCAACAGTTTTACTCCATTTTCTTTTGAGGTGGAAGAAATTATGAGTGGTCATATTTCAAAGGTCAAAGTGCAATATGAACAAGTGAAAATGATTTTCATAAATGTGTATGCTCCAGCTTTGAGCGCTGAGAGATTGTTTTTTTTTTTTTCAAAGTTTTGTGTGATGCCATTGAAAAGTGTTCAAATGACTTCTTGTTTCTGGGAGGTGATTTTAACTGCACCGAAAATGCTAAATTAGACAGAAATCACTTGGAGCCTCATCCTTCTTCTTCCATCAGACCCACACAGCTCATTGAGACGTGTGAGCTAAAGGATGTGTGGAGAGATTTTAACAGGACGGACAGGCAGCACACCTGGAGTCACTGCAGAGACAATCTGATTTCACTGGCAAGACTTGATCATTTTATTGTTTTAAGCATCATTTTAATATTTTTAAAAATTGTTAGATATTTCCTGTCGGCATGTCCGATCACTCTCTTGTGCAGTGCACCTTCCACATTCAGAACATTAAGCTCCACAGCGCTTACTGGCATTTTAACACTAATCTTTTAAATGACAAATCTTTTAGAGAATCTTTTATTTCTTTATGGTGTTCACATCAAAAGAGTAAATCTGGCTTTTCTTCAGTACAAAGGTGTTGGGATTTTTGTAAAAGTCTTATCAAACAGTTTTGTCAGCAGTATACTCGCAATGTCACCAAGTATATCACCAGGTCTCTTCAAGACCTAGTAGTAGAACTACAGAGTCTGGTAGATTCTACCAAAAATCAAGGACACATTTAAGCCCTTAAATCTAAAAAGGCTGCTCTAGCCAACCTGTTGGGCATCACAACACGGGGGCTCTGGTCCGATCTCGTTTCATGAACGCATCTCAGATGGATGCTCCATCACAGTATTTTTTTGGTTTAAAACGAAAGAACGGCCAGAAAAAGATCATCCACTCATTACGCTCTGAAGACGGATCCTCAATAACAGGGACCCCTGAAATTCGCAGATATGTCACCTGCTTTGTAAAAAGGAGTATGTGGAAGATTTGGAATCTTTTTACACTGGATTACCTCATGTTGATGCTGACACTAACACAGTGTTAGATGAAGAACTGTCTCTAGAGGAACTCTACACTGCTGCAATGAGTCTTGGAACATTGACGGCCTCCCTGTTGAGTTTTATAAATCTTTCTGGTCAGTGGTGGGTGGAGATCTGCTGGAGGTGTTCCAGGAAAGTCTGTGTAAAGGACAACTGCCACTGAGCTGCAGGAGGGCAGTGATCACATTGCTGCCGAAAAAAGGAGATCTGCCGGTCCCCCTGCTGTGTGGAGATTGTAAAATCATCTCTAAAGCTCTAGCGTCCAGACTAAGAGAGGTGATGAGCAAGGTAATTCATATTGACCAGACATACTGTGTGCCCGGCAGGTTAATAAGTGATAACATCACTTTTATTCGACATATTTTGGATGTCTCTGGCTCACTGGGTGTAGATGCTGGTCTTATTTCCATGGATCAGGAAAAGGCATTTGACCGGGTTGAACATCAGTATCTATGGCAGACACTGAAAGCTTTTGGGTTCAGCCCAGGTTTTATTGCTAAGATCCAGGTACTGTGCTGTGACATTGCGAGTATACTTAAAGTTAAAGGTGGCTTGGCCGCACCTTTTGTGGTCCAGAGAGGGGATGCTCTCTTTCCGGGATGTTATATTCCCTTGCCATTGAACCTCTGCTGAACAAACTTAGGAGAGAGCTCTCTGATGTTTGTTATCCAGGGTGCGCGTCAGCATTTAAGCTATCAGCGTACGCAGATGATGTGGTGTTTATTCTCAAAAAACAGAGCAATATTCAGATTTTAGAAGAAAAGATAGGTCTTTTTAAAAAAATATCATCTGCCACCATTTACTGGAAAAAGAGTGAAGCTGTGCTCATTGGAAAATAGACTTTAAACACCTTGACTCTATCAGGAGGGCTTACGTGGAAGAAAGAGGGGCTGAAGTATTTGGGGGTGTTTTTGGGGGAGGAATCCATGTTAGAGAAAAACTGGGAGAACACTTTAGAGAAAGTAGAGGGCAAGCTTAAAAATGGAGGTGGCTTCTTTCAAGCATGTCATATAGAGGGCACACACTAATAATCAACAACCTGATGTCCTCTTCTTTATGGCACAGACTAGCTTGTGTAGATCCCCCTCGTCCCAACTTGCTCTCCAGAATTCAAACTGTTCTGGTAAACTTCTTCTGGGATAAACTACATTGGATTCTTCAAGCTGTTCTGTTTCTTCCCAAGGAAGAGGGAGGACAGGGGCTCATACACCTACCAAGTAGAGGCGCCACTTTCCGCCTCCTTTTTATCCAGAGAATGCTGTTTGGCCCTAAAGACTTGGTATGGAGACCACTTGCACACATAGTCGTACAACGGTTTGGTGGTCTGGGACTGCCGAACTCTTTGTTTTTAGTGGATGTACACACTTTGAAACTTCAGACTCTACCATCCTTCTACCGTGGTGTCTTCACAGTGTGGAAAACACTGGTGAAAGAGAGACTGGAGCACAGGGACTCCTTTTACTGGTTGTTGAGGGAGCCAGTGGTGCACGGAGGACGGTTGGATACCCCCTGCTGGGTGGGACTGGCACTGACTGAATTGTTCTACAGAACAAGGATTTTAACTCTCGGATCTGTGGTTGACATTGCTGGATTTGATTTGAACAATACAGCTGCACTAGCAGCAAGCCTGGGAATACGATCAGTGAGGATTATCAAGCAGCTTCTTGAACACTGGAAACACTGTCTGACTGGACACGAATGTGTCCTGTTAGAAAACTACTGTCACAGTGTGACTGTGCCTAATGCTGATGATCCTTTTCCTCCTGTAGGTGTTCATCCCAGGTTTGGCAACTGCACTGGGTTTTTTTTTGGAGGAGAACAGTTGTACTCTGCTAAACCTACAAGAGGTAAAAGGTAAAGCTGTGTATAAAATGATGGTGAAGGGTCTTAACAAAAACAAGCTTACACACCTTGGTGAGGTCACCTACACCTGGGAGGTGATGTCAAACCTGCCTGGAGTAGTTTGTATAAGCCCCCGCTAACAAAGAGGGTAGCTGACCTACAGTGGAGGCTCTTACATGGTGTGATAGCTGTCAGCGCTTTCCTGGCTGTAATTAATAGTGGTGTAAGTGATGCTTGTCCTTTCTGTCCTCACAAAGAAACAGTGTTCCACTGTTTTTCAGAGTGTGTGCATCTGGCACCATTGTTCATCTTGTTGAAAAAATTGTTTCAAAAAATGGGGGAAATTTTCTCCACACAACAGTTCATTTGTGGTGTCAAGTACAGAAGGTCGGCCGAACACAAATATCAGCTAGCCAACTTCATTGTGGGACAAGCGAAGATGGCTGTGTATGTGAGTAGGAACAGAAAAATTGACCACTTGGTAGACATTAATTTGACACTGTTGTTCAAAAGGATGGTTAAAGCCAGAATAATGATTGATTTTAATTATTATAAAGAAATGAAAGATGTGGATGAGTTCAACCTGATGTGGGCTCATGGTGATGTGTTGTGCTCTGTGAAGGAAAGCCAGCTGCTCTTTTCTGAAGAGTTATTGTCATTTTTGACCGTGTACCTTTTTATTGTTTTGTCTGTGTGTCTGAAGATGACCATATTTATTTGTAAATAGTTTTTTTTAAAAGAATGACAGAATAAAGTCATTCTTAAAAATCAAAATCTCTCGCTCTGGCTCTCTCTCTCTCTCTCTCTTTATCTTTCTATCTCTCTCTCTATATATATATATCTCTATCTCTCTGTATACAGTATATCTCTCCATATCTATCTCTCTCTATATCTATCTCTCTATACACATCTCTCTTTCTGTCTCTCTCTCTGTCTCTCTCACTCTCTCGTTATCTTTCTCTCTCTCTCTCTCTCTTTCTCTCTTTATCTCTCTCTATATATCTCTCTCTCGATCTCTCCATATACAGTATATCTCTCTATGTCTATCTCTCTCTTTATCTCGCTCTTTATATATCGCTCTATATATCTATCTCTCTATACATATCTCTCTTTCTGTCTCTCACACTCTCTCTCTCTCTCTCTCTCTCTCTTTATCTTTCTCTCTATATATATATATCTCTATCTCTCTATATACAGTATATCTCTCTATATCTATCTCTCTCTTTATATCTCTCTCTTTATCTCACTCTTTACATATCGCTCTATATATATCTATCTCTCTATCTCTCTATACATATCTCTGTCTCTCTCTCTCTCTCTCTCTCTTTATCTTTCTCTCTCTCTCTATCTCTCTATATACAGTATATCTCTGTATATCTATCTCTCTGTATATATCTCTCTCTTTATATCTATCTCTCTCTTTATATATATATATCTCTATATATATATATACAGTATCTATCTCTCTATACATGTCTCTCTTTCTGTCTCTCACTCTCTCTGTCTCTGTCTCTCTCTCTCTCTCTCTTTCTATATATATATATATACATATATATATATATATATACATATATATATACATATATATATATATATATATATATATATATATATATATACACATTATATCTCTCTATATCTAGCTCTCTGTATATATCTCTCTTTATATCTCCCTCTTTATATCTAGCTCTCTCTTTAAATCTCTGTCTTTATCTCTCTCTTTATATATATCTATCTCTCTATACATATCTCTCTTTCTGTCTCTCTCTCTCTGTTTCTCACACTCTCTCTCTCTTTATCTTTCTCTCTATATATATCTCTCTATCTCTCTATATACAGTATATCTCTCTATATCTATCTCTCTCTTTATATCTCTCTCTTTATCTCGCTCTTTATATATCGCTCTCTATATATCTATCTCTCGATACATATCTCTGTCTCTCTCTTTATCTTTCTCTCTCTCTCTCTCTCTCTCTCTCTCTCTCTATATATATATATATATATATATATATATATATATATATATATACACTATATTACCAAAAGTATTCGCTCACCCATTCAAATGATCAGAATCAGGTGTTCTAATCACTTGGCCTGGCCCCAGGTGTATAAATTCAAGCACTCAGGCATGCAGACTGTGAAACAAGACATTTGTGAAAGAATGGGCCGCTCTCAGGAGCTCAGTGAATTCCAGCGTGGAACTGTCATAGGATGCCACTTGTGCAACAAATCCAGTCGTGAAATTTCCTCGCTCCTAAATATTCCACAGTCAACTGTCAGCTCTATTATAACAAAATGGAAGCGTTTGGGAACAACAGCAACTCAGCCACGAAGTGGTAGGCCACGTAAAGTGACGGAGAGGGGTCAGCGGATGCTGAAGCGCATAGTGCAAAGAGGTCGCCGACTTTCTGCACAGTCAATTGCTAGAGAGCTACAAACTTCATGTGACCTTCAGATTAGCCCAAGTACAGTACGCAGAGAGCTTCATGGAATGGGTTTCCATGGCTGAGCAGCTGCAGCCAAGCCACACATCACCAAGTGCAATGCAAGGCGTCGGATGCAATGGTGTAAAGCACGCCGTCACTGGCCTCTAGAGCAGTGGAGACGCGTTCTCTGGAGTGATGAATCACGCTTTTCCATCTGGCAATCTGATGGACGAGTCTGGGTTTGGAGGTTGCCAGGAGAACGGTACATTTCAGATTGCATTGTGCCAACTGTGAAATTTGGTGGAGGAGGAATTATGGTATGGGGTTGTTTTTCAGGAGCTGGGCTTGGCCCCTTAGTTCCAGTGAAAGGAACATTGAATGCTTCAGGATACCAAAACATTTTGGACAATTTCATGCTCCCAACCTTGTGGGAACAGTTTGGAGCGGGCCCCTTCCTCTTCCAACATGACTGTGCACCAGTGCACAAAGCAAGGTCCATAAAGACGTGGATGACAGAGTCTGGTGTGGATGAACTTGACTGGCCTGCACAGAGTCCTGACCTGAACCCGATAGAACACCTTTGGGATGAATTAGAGCGGAGACTGAGAGCCAGGCCTTCTCGACCAACATCAGTGTGTGACCTCACCAATGCGCTTTTGGAAGAATGGTCAAAAATTCCTATAAACACTCTCCTCAACCTTGTGGACAGTCTTCCCAGAAGAGTTGAAGCTGTAATAGCTGCAAAAGGTGGGCCGACATCATATTGAATTCTATGAGTTAGGAATGGGATGGCACTTCAGTTCATAGAATGAGTAAAGGCAGGTGAGCGAATACTTTTGGTAATATAGTGTATATATATATACAGTATATCTCTCTATATCTATCTCTCTCTTTATATCTCTCTCTTTCTCTAGCTCTTTATATATCGCTCTATATATATCTATCTCTCTATCTCTCTATACATATCTCTCTCTCTCTCTCTCTCTCTTTATATCTATCTCTCTCTATATATCTATCTCTCTATACATGTCTCTCTTTCTGTCTCTCTCTTTCTCTCACTCTCTCTGTCTGTCTCTCTCTCTCTTTCTCTCTCTATAGATCTCTCTCTCTATATCTCTCTATATACAGTATATCTCTCTATATCTACCTCTCTGTATATCTCTCTCTCTTTATATCTCCCTCTTTATATCTATCTCTCTCTTTATCTCTCTCTCTTTATCTGTCTCTTTATATATATATCTCTATATATATCTGTCTCTCTATACATATCTCTCTTTCTTTCTCTCTCTCTCTGTCTCTCACTCTCTCTGTCTCTCTTTTTATCTTTCTCTGTCTCTCTCTCTCTATATATATATCTCTCTATCTCTCTATACACAGTATATCTCTCTATAGCTATCTCTCTGTATATATCTCTCTTTATATCCCCCTCTTTATATCTGTCTCTCTCTTTATATCTCTCTCTTTATCTCTCTCTTTATATATCTCTCTCTATATATCTATCTCTCTATACATATCTCTCTTTCTGTCTCTCTCTCTCTGTCTCTCATGTTCTCTCTCTTTATCTTTCTCTATATATATATATCTCTATCTCTCTATATACAGTATATCTCTCTATATCTATCTCTCTGTATATATATATATCTCTTTCTTTATATCTCCCTCTTTATATCTATCTCTCTCTTTATATCTCTCTCTTTATCTCTCTCTATATATCTATCTCTCTATACATCTCTCTCTCTCCCTCCCTGAGATGGCGTGTGAGTAAGGAGCTGAGGCGGTTTTGTGTAAACTTTTCATAAGTTTTCAGAAACTTTTCCCCCTTTTTTTCAGTGTGAGTGTGTTTATGAGTTTTTAGTTTATCTTTTGTTGTTATATGGGCTGTTTTTGTGTGTGAGTGTGTGTGTGTAATTGTTTGTTAGGGGCAGCACGCTCTGTGTGGCACAATGCCGGTGGCGGAGGCTGTATCCGCAGAGTTTGAAAAGCTGACTCGCAGACATGCCATCAAGCTTTTCCCCGCGGTGCAGTGCTCGGTGGAGGAAGCCGGGCTGGCTGTGGGAGAGGTGGTGGGGTGTGACAGCGTGAGGTCTGCCTCGCGTATGAACGGGGCCATTGTATTGTTTTTAGACAGTATGGCTAAAGTTAGCGAGGTGGTGGAGAAGGGAGTGGTTATCCATGGCACTTTCACTCCCGTCTCCCCTCTCGTTAACCAAGCCACAAAAAATACCATTTCAAACGCTCCCCCGTTCATCAAAAATGAATTGCTGTCTAAATACGGACAACTTGTGTCACCAATTAGGATGGTTTCGCTGGGGTGTAAATCTCCTAAACTCAAGCATGTTGTGAGTCACAGGAGACAGGTGTTCATGATCCTCAAAGAGAGAAACACTGACCTGAGCCTGTCTTTCTCATTTAAAGTTGATGGTTTTAATTATGTAGTTTTCGTTTCCTCAGAAACCATGAAATGTTTTGGTTGTGGGGGCGAGGGGCACTTGGTCCGCTCTTGCCCGAGGGATTGCGGAGCGCGGCGTGCTGCTGCGGGAGGAGATCCACCTGTTGCTGCTGCGGCTCCGTAGGGAGATCCACCCCGCGGATGTCACCCCTGCCCCAGTTGCTGTGTGGGGCACTCCCGTTGTTGCCGCTAAGCCGTTTTTTTCTGCTCCGGTGGGGCTGTCCGTCGCGGGGGATTCTCCCGCGGCGCCGGTCCTCGTGGTTGCGGGGGCTCTAGTTCCCGAAGTGTCCTCTGAGGCTAACATTGATGCCACAACAAGTATGACTGAGCAGAGTGACATGAGTCAACAAATGATGGAGGAGGATATGTCAGATGACGATCTCCTCAAAATATACCAGAAAAGAAAGAACATTGAATCTGAAAAAATGAAAAACAAAGTTAAGAAAACCAGTTCCCAGATGTCCACTAAGTCAGAGAGTGATTTTCTCCTGACTTATCTTGACAAAGCCTTCCTGGAGCAAACTAAAGGAGCCAGGCTGCGTGTAGGAGAGGTTTTTCCCGACCTACAATTATTTATTAATTCAGCCATTCCGCTCACCAGGAAGGGCTATGGGGAGGAGGTTTTAACAGACCAAGAAATATACAGACTAAACAAGCTAATACTGAAGGTAAGAGCTCAAATCATCAATGATGAAGTTGATTGTTAGATGCGTTTACCTTTTACTGACTGCTGTTCTTACTGTTGTTCATTTTTTATCTATGTGTGATTTTAATATCAGCACCTTAAACCTGAACGGGGCCAGGTCTGATTTTAAACAAGCCGCTCTTTTTAAACTGATGGAGACTAAAAGAATTGATGTTGTGTTTTTTCAGGAAACACAGCACCACAGACAATGAAAGTGACTGGAAAAGGGCTTTTAAAGGGGAGGAGGTTTTAAGTCACAGGTCCAGTCTGAGTGGAGGAGTGGGGATTTTATTTGCTCAGAGCTTTTTACCTTTTTCTTTCATTCCAGGTGTTTTATTGAAAGTTAAAGCTGCATTTGAAAATGTGAAACTTGTGTTTTTAAATGTCTACACTAACACTAAGCTACCCTGTCCACTAACACAGTGGACAGGGTAGCTTTTTTAAACAGTTTAAGTGACTGTGTTAAGAACTGTGAGGATGATGGTTTTATGTTTTTAGGGGGTGATTTTAACTGCACAGAATATCCAACTCTAGACAGGAACCATCCAGAGCCACACCCTCCTTCATCTCACACACTCAGACGGCTGATGGAGAACCAGGAGCTGAGTGATGTGTGGAGGGTTTTTAACAGTCAGCACAGGCAGCACACCTGGAGCCACAGAAGGGAGGGGGTTTTATCTCTGGCCAGACTGGACCGCTTTTATTGTTTTAAACACCACTTGAATATTTTTAAGAGGTGTTGTATTCAGCCTGTGGGTTTTAGTGATCACTTTTTAGTCTCCTGTCATGTTTTTATCAAAAACATCTGTTTAAAGAGTGCCTATTGGCATTTTAACACGGCCCTTTTAGATGACCAGGCTTTTAGAACTGCTTTTAAGTTTTTTTTGGGAATCCCACAGGGAGAGTAGGCCTGCCTTCACCAACTTACAACAGTGGTGGGACTTTGGTAAGACACAGATAAAGCAGCTCTGCCAGCAGTTCACTCGCGGTGTCACTACAGACTTAACCCGGTCCATGAAAGACCTGGAGACGCAGGTGGTGGAGCTGCAGCCTTTAGCAGACTCTACAGCAATTCGAGGGCTTTTAGACTCCCTCAAGTCAAAAAAGTCGGCTATAGCATCTCAGCACAGGGGGCTCTGGTCAGGTCTAGGTTCTTGAACAGCACACAGATGGACGCCCCATCTCGCTTCTTCTTTGGGCTGGAGCGGAAAAATGAACAAAGGAAGACTATTCATTCTTTACGAACGGGTAGCGGCTCCCAAGTCTCAGACTCATCTGAGATCAGGAAGTATGCTGCCGAGTTTTACAGAAACTTGTTTAAGAGTGAGTGGACAATAATCCAGATGTGCACCGCAGCTTCCTCAGCGGTCTCCCTCAGGTAAGTGAGGCTGACAACAGCAAACTGGCAGCAGAGGTGACGCTGCAGGAGCTCCACAATGCCACCATGAGCCTGCAGAGTGGCAGAGCTCCAGGCATGGATGACCTTCCTGCTGACTTTTATAAGTCTTTCTGGTCCACTATAGGACCAGATCTGCTAGAGGTGATAAATGAAAGCCTGAAGACCGGCAAACTGCCTCTGAGCTGCAGGAGGGCCGCAGTAACCCTGCTGCCTAAAAAGGGAGACCTGCAAGAACTTAAAAACTGGAGGCCGGTCTCATTGCTGTGCACAGATTATAAGATCCTGTCCAAAGCTCTGGCCCTTAGACTGAGAGAGGTGATGGCGTCCATCATCCTCCCTGACCAGACCTACTGTGTGCCCGGCAGGCTCATCAGTGACAACGTCACTTTAATTCGACATGTTTTGGAGCTCTCCTGTTCATTGGGTATAGAGACTGGTCTGATCTCAATAGACCAAGAAAAGGCTTTTGACCGTGTTGAACACCAGTACCTGTGGCAGACTCTGGCTGCTTTTGGGTCCAACCCTGGTTTCATAGCCATGGTCCGAGTTCTCTATAGTGACATTGTGAGCGTTCTGAAAATTAACGGCGGGCTGAGTGCACCATTTGAGATCCAGAGAGGGGTAAGGCAGGGCTGCTCTCTCTCTGGGATGTTATATTCGGTAGCCATCGAGCCTCTGCTCCACAAACTAAGAGCTAAACTTACAGGTGTGTGTTCCCCCTAGTGTCCTGTGTCTCCCGAAAATGTCATATAGAGGCTGAACCTTAATAGCCAATAACCTGGTCTCATCCTCCTTGTGGCACCGGCTGGCCTGTGTCGATCCAGTTTCTCTCTTATCTAAAATTCAGTCGGTTTTAGTTGATTTTTATTTGGGATAAGTTGCACTGGGTCCCACAGAGTGTCCTGTTTTTACCTAAAGAAGAGGGGGGGCAAGGCCTGGTCCATCTGGCCAGCAGGGGCGCAGCTTTTTGCCTCCAGTTTATTCAAAGACTGCTGACCGGACAAAAGGACACTCTGTGGAGACCCCTGTCCCGCTGCATTCTGCAGGGTTTTAAAGGCCTGGGTCATGATTTTAATTTTTTTTAATGAACATTCCAAACATGAGCACATCTCCTTTGCCTGCTTTTTATAAAAGTGTTTTTAGACTGTGGAACCTGCTGAGGAAAGAGAGGAAGGAGCAAGCGGATTCCCTGTACTGGATCCTCCAAGAGTCGGTCCTGTGGGGGACCCGTCTAGACCTTCCCAGCTGGGCAGGTCAGAGTCTGGCCACAAGATTGCAGACTGTGGGGGTTGTTACTCTGGGGCAAGTGGTGGCGCTGACGAGGCCCCGGATGGATGACCCCTCTGGACTCGCTGCCTGGCTGGGACTGACATCAGTGAGGGTCACACAAAAACTCTTAGAACACTGGAAACAAAAAAATCGCAGGACACGACGGCCTGCTTTTAATCAAACAGTGACCGATGACGACTCTTTTCCTGTCATTTTCATGACACCGGATTTTAAAGACTGCTCTAGGATTTTAATGGAATATACACACCTCGCACCACTGGAAAAACATTTTACAGAATATTGGTGAAAGCAATAAACAGAACAAAACTGGACAAGAGACCTGACACTCCATGGAGGAGATATCTGCAGCTGGCTCCTGCAGCCAGACCTGAGTGGAGGCCCTTCTACAAGCCTCCACTCTCAAAAAGACATGCAGACATTCAATGGAGAGTCCTCCATGGGGACATGGCAGTGAACTCCTTTATGTCCACTATAAACCCAGCAGTAGAGGACAAGCGTCCCTGCTGCGACCAAAGAGAGACCGTGTTTCACTGTTTTTATGAGTGTCTTCGTCTTTTACCCTGGTTTCTGTTTTACCAAATGTGGAGAGGTTTTTACCAAACAGCTTTTTACTCTGGGTTTTAAATACACATGCCAACACAAGAACAAATGCCAGTTTTTTTTTGTGATCAACTTTTTTTTTATTGAAAATGCACAGTATATATATGTCAACATCATATACATACATCAATAAGTGCAAAACAAAACAGAGACACATATATTCAGGGCTGTAACAATATTGAAAAGTTTTTACATTTATACAACATTAACCATCACCCCCCCCCCTCCCCCTCCCCCCCATACACACACAACCCTCCCTCCCCCAGACGACTTCGTATGAACCTCCCACCCAGGATCTCTCTCGAAATGAATAAATAAAATAAATATACAATATAAATATATTCAAAATAAAATTCAAGATCGGCCGTGCTGCACCCTTTCTTTAACTAACTTATGTGCTGCCTCCCAGCCCTGCAAAGTCTTATGGCTGGCACCATGCATACGGGCAACAGACCATTCCATCAGGACAATTTCAAGAAATGAGTTGGCCCATTGCTGCCAGGCCAAGGAATGTGGTGGTTGCCATCTAAGGGCCAGCATTTTCTTGGCGGCTGTGAGACCAGCCCATAGAATGCGTCTATGTTGCAGGGACAGATTTAAAGCAGAGTCATCATTAAGCAAAAGTAAGGCTGGGGAGACTGGGATCTTGATCTTGAGAATATCACTTAAAGTGAGAGATATTTCTTTCCAGAAACCAACCACACCGGGGCACTCCCAATAAACATGCAAAAACGACCCCTGGACATTAAGTGAACAAAGATCACAATTCGGGGATGTGGCAATCTTCATAGCATAACGTCTTCTGGGGGTGAGATACATCCTGTTAACATATTTATAATGTATTAACTGGTGGTTGGGGTTTTTAGAAGTGCCACTAAGGTTTTTCCACACTGTATCCCAGCAAATCTCTCTGTCGTTAACTTCATTTAAATCTCTCTTCCAAATGCCCTCTACTGGTAAGGATTTATGGGGTCCAGAAAGGAATTTGTAAAGTTTAGAAACCATCCCCCGTGTAGGTCCTATAGAGGCAAGCAACTTACGTAGAGGGTGTGTGGGAAGAGCTACTCCCCACGGGACACCATATGCCCGCATAGCTGATCTTAATTGCATATAAAAGAAAAAGGATGAACCCGGAAGACCAAATTCTGCTTGTAGATCGTTAAAAGCTCGTAAACCATGGACGTTATATAGGTCCTTTAGTATGTTCACTCCTCTATTCTTCCAATGCGGAAATGAAAAAGGCATATTACCAGTAAGAAGTGAGAAGTTATTGAAAATGGGTGTGTGATTATGCCATTTATGATCAGCGCCAACATGCCTCATTGCAGTACGGTAAGATGCAAGTAAAAATGAAATAACAGGGTGTAAACGTAATTTGGCTTTTTGCAATGGTATGTTAGCATACACCAAGTCTTGCAACCTGTGGGGTAGCGCAACATTCTCCTCAATTGGTCTCCAAGAAACAGCGGAACTCGGGTCGAACCATGTAGATAGGGGGCGTAGCACATAGGACCAGGAATAGATTTTAAAATCTGGGAGAGCTAGCCCCCCTTGATTCTTGTCTCGCTGAAGAGTCGTGAGTTTTATGCGAGGCCTTTTTCCTTTCCATATAAACTTAGAGACCAATGACTGGAGTTTATCCCAGTATCCCAAAGGGGGAGCGAGAGGGATCATGGAGGAGTAAAAATTAACACGAGGAAGTATGTCCATTTTAATTATTGCTATTCGGGCCTGAAGAGAGTTTGGAAGATTCGACCAGCGCTCAAAGTCCCTCTCGATCTGGCTATATATACACCTTGAAAATTTTTTATTGCTATAGACGATGTGGAGGGAAAAATTCGAATTCCAAGATATTTAAAGCTTTTGACTACTGGTATATGGGAGGGCAGGGGAACTTGATGCGCAGCTGGATTTAAATGCATCAGTGCTGACTTATTCCAGTTAATTTTGTATCCAGAGAGTGAGCTAAACATATCAAAGGAGGAAAGCAAATGTGGGAGTGAGGAACCAGCACTGCCGACATAAAGAAGAATGTCGTCAGCGTATAAGGAAATACGATGCTCTGTGTTACAAAAAGTGATAGAATGTACTGATGGGTGCAGTCTTATTTTCTGCGCCAGTGGCTCGAGGGAAAGAGCGAAAAGTAATGGTGAAAGGGGGCAGCCCTGGCGAGTGCCCCTCAATATTGGGAACTGGGCAGAGCAGACATGGCCTGTGCAGACCATTGCTGAGGGATTTGCGTACAAAACTTTAACCATATTGATGTAATGCAAACCTAGCCCAAATCTGTCCAACGTTGTCCAAAGATATTCCCATTCTAACCGATCAAACGCTTTTTCAGCGTCCAACGATAGGACCGAGCAAGGAGAATCGATACTACTAGATGCATGAATGATGTGTAACAAGCGACGGACATTGTCAGATGCTAGGCGAGTTCTAATAAAACCAGTTTGGTCATTGTGTATGAGCTTTGTAAGATGTATTTCCAACCGGGTTGCAAGTACTTTTGCATATAGTTTAACATCCCCATTCAGGAGGGAAAGAGGTCTGTAATTACCACATTTAGTTAAATCTTTGTTCGGTTTGGGCAAGACTGTAATTATAGCAGTATTAGTGCTGGAATTAAACGCACCCTTATCAATGGCCATGTTAATCATATCCAATAATGGTCTACCCAAGATATCCCAGAAAGTGAGGTACAGCTCCGGTGGAATTCCATCCCACCCTGGGGATTTGCCCTTTTTCATATTAACGAGAGCCTTCCTCAACTCTTCTAGCGAAATGGGGGTATTGAGTGATTCTGATTCGTTATCGGACAGGGAAGGTAGATTGAGATCCTGAAAAAAGTCTGCACACGCCTGCATATCAAGGGAAATTTCATATTTATAAAGAGATGAGTAGAAAGATTTAAACTCAGAGTTGATATCAACTGGATTGCTTAGGGTACGGCTAGGTGTTACGATGGCTGTAATATTTGAATATTTTTCATGGGTTTTCAGTCTTAAAGCTAAAAGGTGGCTTGGTCTGGCATCATTGAAATAATATGTCCTTCTGGTCCTGTGCATCAAAAACTCTGCCCTACGTCTTAACAAAGAATTCAATTCAGTTCTTGTCACAGCTATTCTGCCTTGCACTGCATCAGAATATGTGGCCCGCTGCTGCACCTCTAGCTCGGCGAGCGCATTCTCCAGTTCAGTTATCTTGTTCAGTCTGCTCTTATTAAGGTGGGATGAAAATGAGATTGAGGAGTCCCTAATACAGCCCTTTATAGCGTCCCATAAAAATCTAGGATCATCCACTGAGCCTGCATTAACATCTATAAAAAAGTTTAGCTTCTCCTTCAGAAAAGTGCAGAAATCATCATTTTTGAGAAGTGAGACGTTGAACCGCCAACGTGGGGCTCTTGGTGGTGTACCTAGGAGTGTGAAGCGCGCTGCAACAATGCCATGATCCGATAAAGAACAAGGCTTAATAACAACATCATGTATTTCAGAAAGGGAAGTAGCTGAGGTTAAAATATAATCTATTCTGGAGAAGCTCTGGTGTCTAGCTGAATAAAAAGTGTACTGTTTGGATGTGGGGTTGATAGAGCGGTACAAGTCTGTTAAGCTAAATGCTGACAGAAAATTCTTAAAGTCTTTTGATGCTTGCAACTGTGTGGCCGTGGAGCGCTGAGTAGATTTGTCCAATATCACATTTGCATAGCAGTTCATGTCAGCACCGAGAATAAGTGAGAAGTCTTGTAGGTGCACTAAGACTTCTGTTAATCTGGGAAAGAATTCTGATTCATATTGGGATGGAGCATAAACTGATATAAAAGCAAATTTGCGTCCAGATATAATAGTCTTAATGTAAGAGATCCTACCATCCTCACTACCAAATTGACCAAGTACAGTTATTGAGAGGTTACGTCTCAGTACCACTAGAGATCCCCTAGTTTTGATGTCCAGTGACGCTGAGGCGGCCACATGATAGTGTTTATTTGAAAATCTGCGGACATCTATAGTTCTTAAGTGGGACTCCTGTATAAAGGCAACGTCCACATGTTGTCTACGTAACAGGTCTAAGCAGGCTGTGCGCTTAATTTGACCATTCAGCCCATTTACATTCCAGCTGATTACATGCATACTACGCATGGTGACCAATGGAGGCTGGTATCGTGATACAAGATTAGAGTAGACTAGAGACTACCTATGTTGCAGTTGACCGACCAAAATGTAAAATTAAAGTGTTGAGAGAGATCCATCCCACCCCAAAACCCCTGTCGCCATGAACCCGCCACCCTCAAAAGAACAAGAGAGGGCAAAAACACAAACACCCACAAAAAAGTAAAACAATAGAAAAAACAAAAGCAAAGTTTTACTCCTCCTAGGGAGCCTGACTTCCCCTCCATGTTGGACCTGTGATCCTCGAGAGGCGTGTTCCTTCCCAGCTCGCGCACAGGTCCCCCCCACCCGATAACAGATTACAGTTATATCATATCATATCACAGTAATGATCATAGCGATTGTAACTGAGCTACCCAGAATGTACAGCCATGTGGTAGCCTGGGTTATCAGTACTAGATGCAACTAGAACATGGCTGGTAAAATTATAACAGTAGAGTTGGCAGCATGCCAAGACTATATCAACAACCTTCCTTTTAGAAAACAGAGTTTGGTCTTAAACACAAATCAAAAAGAGACCTAGTAACAACAATAACATAAATCCCTGGCATTCTGCAGATTTGTGGAGTCAGTATTTCTTCTTTATTGGGAACAGAGAGCGTGATATAAGCCAGCTGGACTCATTCATAATATGAAGAATTTGAATCCAATGGATGAAACAGAGTATGTTTACAAAGCATTTAGTTAAAGTAAACAGCTGGTTGGATTACCTGTTTAGTGAAACTATTCACCGAGGGAGTTGATGAAACCTTTTACCTCCCTTGGGGTGTTGAAAAAGTGGCTCGCTCCTCCTCGCATCACCTTGAGTTTTGCAGGATAGAGGAGAAAAGTGCGAAAGTTCAGTTTCTGCAGAGCGTCCATTGCCTCGGAGAAGGCCAGCCTGCGTCTGAATGTGTGCGGGCTGTAGTCCGGGGTGAAGCGGATGGTTCTTCCCTCCATCTCCACTGCCGCGCCGCGCGCCGCTTTCAGGATCTTATCTCTGTCAGTGAATCGTAGTAGCTTGAAAATGATGGTGCGAGACACAGGTCTGCCATTTGCGTCTTCCTTCGGAGCACCTAACCGGTGCGCGCGCATAATTTCAACAGGTCCCAGATTAGGAAACCACCGTGGTATGGCATCCGTCAGGAAAGCAAGAACATTCAGTGTCTCTGCGCTTTCAGGGACTCCGTGCACAGGTACATTGTCTCTGCGCGACCTGTCTTCCATGTCGGCAATTTTGTCCTCCAGCTGTGCATGTTTTTCTGCCAATTTGCTCACCGATGAAGAGAGCCGACTGTCCATCTCCTCCACACGGTTCTCGTCCTTCTCCATATAGTCCACACACTTAGAAATCTCAGCCTGCATGGCAACCATCTCGCCGCGGAATACCGCGACCTGTGCATCCACCAGAGCTTGTGTCTTGTTAGTCAGCTGAGACACCACGTCTTCCACGAGTGTGGGGGTAGCCTCTTTGATAGCTTCTGCAACTGCTACCTTAACTAGCGCGGCGAGCTCCTCGTTGTCGGCTGAAAAGTTTGTCGTTTTTTCCAACCTTGCTGCCATCGTCACATTGTCGGCGGAAGACGGCCGAATTGTAGTCGGCTGTTCATTTGTTGTTTTATTCGGACTTGTTGTCGCCACGCTGACGGCTGAAGGAGATGTTGCTGGCTGTTTGTCGTTTGTTTCGAGCTAGCTGCCACACTGACGGCTGGACGAGGTGTTGGTGGCTGCCTGTTTGTCTGTCCCCTCGAATTTGGCATCTCAATGTGCACAAAACTTCCACAAGACAGAAAAAATTAACCGAGAGCGCAAAAAGTAGCGTTGGATATGAAAATAATGCTTAAATATTGAGGGGTTCTGCGGAGCGACGAAGCGAAGCGTCTACATCCCTCGCGATGGTCACGTGACTCAACAAATGCCAGTTTTGAAACTTTGTTTTAAGGCAGGCCAAGGTGGCTGTGTATTTTAGCTGAAGGAGGATGGTGATGGATGGTTTTATTGTTGAACCTGTCACTGTGTACATAAATATGAAGTCCAGACTCCTCATTAATTTTAACTATTACAAAGCAGCAGGAAATCTGACTCTTTCCAGCAGGTTTGGTGTTTTAATCAGGCGTTGTGTTCTGTGGAAAACCACACACACACTGCAGTTTGGGGATGTGCTCATGTGAATCAAGTATTTATTCATTCACAGGAGTAAGAGCGGAGCTGTTTGAATATATTATTCAGATTATTTAAAAAAAAAAAAAAAAAAAAAAAAAAAAAAAAAAAAAAATCTATGCATTGCATTATACATTGAAACGAGGTTATTTTTAAAAAATTAACACTTTTCAACCTTCCTTTGTGTCACTCCTTCCAGGAAATACACGGGACCATGATACTTCAGTTACAGATGACTTTATTCTTCTCCTTCGTCTTAAATCATAAGTCAGCATCGAACTGTTAAATACATAGCATGTAATTTTAAGACAAAATTTGTATGTGACAGAAATACAGAATATACACGATACGTGACAGAAAAAAAAAAATAATAATAATAATAATAATAATAATAATAATAATAATAATAATACCTCGATGGCTGCACACAACCAAGAGGGAATGAGTCCACTTCAGAAATCTTTTGAGCAGTAAATATCTCTGCAAAATTTAGGGTCAAACTTATTTTCAGAGGTTTGCACACTTCTCCTGCTTCATAACTTTCTTGTTCAGTCTTTTCTTCCTGTGTGACATGTTGTGATCAAATTCCTCCCACTTTCAACTCAGGTTTAAAATAAGTTCATACTCATTCTTAGACAATTAAAATAAACAGTACAAAAACATATAAATCATTAAATAATTACACAAATATTTGTGGCAGTTAAACCTTGTTTTTAATATGCCTCATTAAAAACCCCACTAGACTTCAGGGTTTTTTGTTGTTTTTTTGTTCGTTCATAGAGAATGAACAGAATGAACCTTTT
Organism: Acanthopagrus latus; assembly: GCF_904848185.1. Lineage (NCBI taxonomy): Eukaryota > Metazoa > Chordata > Actinopteri > Spariformes > Sparidae > Acanthopagrus > Acanthopagrus latus. The sequence goes on from NC_051057.1 coordinate 616,032, forward strand.
AATCTTTCTGAAGATAAGAGCACAGTAGCTTTAAAGCAGGCATGTCCAAACTATTCCATAAAGGGCTGGTGTGGCTGCAGGTTCTCTTTTTAACCAAGCAGCAGCACACTAGATCTGAATCATTTAATCAACTCATCTCAGTCTTCAGAAACCATGATTGTTCAAACTGAGTGCACTTGACTGGTTGGAACGTTCACACTGGTTTGGTTCTCTAATACAACCTGATACTACCTCCATAGGCGGATCAGGGCCGGAGCGAAATTTCACCCCTCGCCACCTCCGATAGATTCACACTGAGACAGAGGTGGAATTGGTGTACTAAAGCCGCACACAAAAGCCAGTGTGAATGTGGCTGTTGATTACATTGAAAAATCTATGTGACCCCACCCATGTTACAAAAGGGACAGATGCACAGACTAAAACTACACCAGCCCTAAACACTAACCATCCGAGTGTTGACACAACTCTTAAAGGGTTCAAGAAGAGCAGGAGACATGCATTCAGCTCTCAAACAAAAGGTTTATATATTAAAAAATATAAATTAAAAAAATTAAAAAAAAATAGAAAAAAAAAATATACTTGGCAAAAGACCTAAAAAGTCACAAAACTAAACCAAATTATTTTTATTCCAAAATCTTAAAACATTGTGCAAATGCTGCACATTAACATTAAAAAGGATAAACAGTTGCAAGAAATACGCAGGATAGGGCACTTACTGCAGGGAGATTCTATCGCAGACCCCAACAGGAACCACCTCATTGACCACTGCAAACACTACAACTTACACTGCAAGAAAATAAAACCTACAACCAGTGAAGTGACCACTACTCTTTAACATACCGCACTGCATGCAAGGAGAGGTGCATATCCTACAAACTACTCCCCGCAGGTCATCCCACTGCCTAATCAAAACGAAAGACACAAAATACAATGAGATTCAGTTGGTTCAGTTTCACAGATTTTCAGTAGTAATGCGGTCAACAGTATAAAGAGATGATATTCGACCATCTACAAATAATTTCAGCTGTACTGTCTGTAGGAACCAGCCTTAGCAAACTGGTTCAAGCAAAGCAGCAGTCTAGCCTTAAATCTGCAATAAGGAGATAGAAAACAAGTCTAATCAGCTGACAACATACCTTAGAGGGCATAACCCTCCTACATTACCATGCTCTATCCGTTACCTTGTTCAGGATGGAGCTCTGTTGAATAGCAGCACAATAGTTGAAAGGCTCCACTCTCTCTTAAAGAGGGGAGAGCTGAATCTTTGCCTGAAGAGATTATTATCACATTAGTTATATGTCTACTGTTTACTGAAACCCCAAAGTTCACCCAGACCTACTTCTTCAGCACAGGGCTACAGAGCATGCTCAATCTGGATCACTCAGGAATGTCACACCACAACTAAATATATAAGAGACCTCATTAGGTTTCCCATCAGGCAATACAACACCTCTTTCCCCTTTAATCATGCTCACCTGCATGGACACAGCAATCCTGCCACACAACCAGACCTCAAACGAAGAGGCACTAATTGCCCTCACCTGTCCTTATAAAGGCAGGGAGCTACTGCTGACCCTACCCAACAGGGCAGTGCTTCAAATTTAGATGCCAGCCCTCACATCTACTACACTGATTCAACAACAGTTTTTCAAACGTTGAAATGTTAACTGTGATTAAACATTGCATCAACATAGATTTTCAACCTCAACCAAAAATTCAACATTGAATTAATGTCTTTTGCTATCTGGATAGGGCCTTGGACAGGATGTTGTAGTCCCCACGCGACAGAGAGACTGGCCTCCAGTTCTTTAGTTGCTGTAAGTCATCTTTTTTGGTAGCAGTGTAATGATGGCTCTCCTGTAGCTCAAAGGTAAATGCCCACCCTGAAAGCTGTCTTGGAACACCTCCAACATGTCCTGACCCCGTAACGGCCAGAAAAATTCACAGGTATCCACAGGTAGTCCACAGCTATTCTGTCGACGTCTGGAGACTTCCCGTTGGCCAGGCTCATGAGGGCCACATGAAGCTCTTCAACCGCCAACTCGGCGTCCAGCTGGGAGTTGGTTGATGCCTCTACCTGTGGTAGGTCAGACAGGAAGGATGTGTCCAGCTCTGGGTCTTCCACCAGCTCTGTGTGGAACAGTCCTTTAAAGAACTGGGTGGAGTACCTTCGAATGTCAGTGGTTTCGGTGAATGTGGAACCATCCTCTGAGCGTAGACAGTGTACAATTTTTCTCTGGCCGTTCCTATGCTTCAGACAAAAAAAAAAAAAAAAAAAAAACTGTGTGAGGGTGTCCATCAGGGAGGCATTCAGGAAGCATGAGTGGACCAGAGCTCCCAGTGCGGTTACGCCCAACAGGTTGGCTAAAGCAGGCTTTTTACTTTTAAGGACTTTAACACTACCCTCATTTCCTGTACAGCCAGGTAATATCTGTACCTCAGTCTCCAGGTCCTGAAGGGATCTGGTAATGTAGTTGGTGACATTGAGAGTATACTGTTTACAAAATTGCTGAATCAGGGTTTTCCCAATATCTCACTACTGCTGCACGAGGAGAATACAAAATCCATAAAAACTAAAAGCTTCTCTAAAAGAATGATCTGATAAAAGAGCAGTGTTAAAATGCCAGTAAGCACTGGGGGTCTTCACATTCTGAATGTGAAAACAGCACTGAACCAGAAAGTGATCAGACACACCAACTGGGATGATGTGACAACTTTTAAAAATACTGAAATGATGTTTAAAACAGTAAAAGCGATCCAGCCTGGCCAGAGACAGGGAGTTGTCTCAACAGTGAGTCCAGGTGTACTGTTTGTTCTTGCTGTTAAAACCTCTCCACACATCCTTCAGTTCATGAGTCTCCATGAGATGTCTGAGCCGAGCAGAGGAAGCAGGAGGAGGCTCCAGATGATTCCTGTTTAGCTTATAATCCTCAGGGCAGTTAAAATCACCGCCCAAGAATAAATAATCATCAGCACAGTCACAAACAACATCACATAGAACATTTAAAAAGTTAATCTTCGCAGTACTTAAAACCAGAGCATAAACACAAATAAAAAGAACTTTTACATTTTCGTAGAGAGCATTCACCCTTAAAGTGTGCCCAGACATGATGTTTAGAACCTCCACAGAGCGAGGACTAAGCGCTCTGGAGAAAAGTTTCCATCCGAGCACTGTTGGACTGTTTGTGGCTGAGGAAGACCTCCCCTGGCCACTCCCTCTTCCAGTCCCCATCATTGGCAGAGTCACTGTGGTTTTCATGGATAAACACCACATCCAGGTTTTCTAACTCAAACAGTTTAAAAACAGAAGTGCTGCCCTAACCCTGCTCCATTAATATTAATGGAACCGATATTAATATCTGCCATGGTTTTATTAGACTCTGCAGCTCTGACAGAGAGACAGATAGCAATTAGAAAGAGGATGTACTTAAAAATCCATCAATCATCATCATCAGAATCAGAATCAGAAATCCTTTAATGTCCTGCAGACAGGGACATTTGTTTGACACAGCAGCCACAGAATATTACATAAACAGAAACATATTACAAGAACAGGAACAATAGTAAAACATAAGCAATAAAATTAAAGAGGGATGCAGGATATAGTGCAAAATTAACAGCAGTTTGTTTGTTTTTTGTTTTCTTATACATAGATTTTAAATACAGATAATATATATGGAATAAATATGGGTGTTAGGGAAATTGACCAGATGTGCAAAAACAGAAGTGACCTTGAGCAGACATACTGCACAGTGCAGGGTACAGGGTGAGGTCCATAGGCTATTGGGAGCAGTGCTGGTTGTAAAGTCTGACAGCAGCAGGAAGGAAGGACCTGCGATACCTCTCCTTCACACACTTCAGTATCAGTCTGTTGCTCAAGGAGCTGCCTATTGCTGAGATAGTGTCCTGCAGGGGGTGGGACTCCTGCACCAGCAGCAATGACAGCTTATCCATCATCCTGCTCTCTCCCACCACCTGCACTGAGTCAAGAGGGCATCATCTTCATCAACCATCAACAACGCCATCCACACCAGTACCATTACAGATATTTTGGCTTTGGTCACCAGTTTTTTTAGCCTGTACACCACAATTGTATCAAATGCGTCTTGCCTGAGAGGCAGTCAGCTCTTCTTCCTCATCATCAGAGGCAGTTTGGAGCACCCTCTTTGTTTTAGCCTCATTCCGCGTCTTTTTACCACCCCTTTTTTTCCGTTTATTCGTTTTTACTGTGAGGCCTGTGTCATTGCAGATGTCCTCCATCAACACGTTATTTAAAACACTGTCACCATCACTGCACAGTGTTTTTTCTTCCATTTGCTTCTTTATCACTGAATTATCGCTTGTTCCTTTTATAGTCTGACCTTTGTTTTTTCCTGCATATTTAAACCATCCATTCCGAACCAGCAGCCTCTATCACCAGCAGACTCGGTCCCGAGCCTCTGGGCTCCGCGGCCAGCCGATCCGAGCCCCATCCCCATCCAGGTGCCCCTCAGCCCCACACCCAAAACATTTCATGGTTTCTGAAGTTACAAAAACCACTTAATTAAACCCTTCAAAAGTCAGAGTCAAAGTTCAGGTGAGAGTTTGCGTCTTTTGGGAGCATGTAAACGGACCGTCTGTGACAGACTACATGTTTTAGCTTTGGTGATTTACAGCCCAACGGAACAATTTTTATGGGAGACACCAGTTGTCCATACCTTGACAGTGCTTTTGCCAGATCCTCATTTTTAACAAATGACGGAGCATTAGAGTTATCTTATTGGCAGGACTCACCAGTGAAAACACCAGAGTGAAAGTGTCTCTCACAACACCTCCACATTCAACCACCTGCTCCACCTTCCTCACTTCAAAAAAACAACCACGGCACTGTTCATCCGAGAGGCCAATTTGATGCTTTTAAATCCGACCATCTCTCCCACAGCTAAGGCAACCTCCTCCATGGTGTACAGAGACCCGGCAACCACCTTGATGCCGTGTCTCCACAACAACCGGGAAAGATCCTCACCGCTGACCACAATTGTGTGTGAGGCGCCAACCGGCCAGGCAAAGCCTCTCAAACAATAAAACTCTTAGCTCTAGAGAAATGTGGAAAACATCAGTTTTATGACCTTGTCACATCGCGGTGAGGTTGTCTTGTCTTGGGATCTGTCTCGTGAATTTCATGTTTTATTTTGAAAGTAACTCTCCTCTCGTTTCAGGTCACTTGCCCTTCCTCTTGTGTCCCTGGTCTGATGTCATCCCTAATTCCTGATTGTTTCCACCTGTGTCCCCTTCCCCCATGTGTATAAAGTCTTTGTTCTTCCCCTGTCTGTGTCGCCAAAGTATTTCGTCTTCCATGTCGTGTACCGAAGCCTTGAACCACAGTCCTGATCCTTGCCTTGTTAAGTATTGTTCTTGTTTTATTTATCTGAGTTTTGTCCTCTCAAGAAGAATGAATTTGAGTTTGTATTTTTCTGGTTAAGTTTTGTGTTTGAATTTTGAGATTTTATAGCTTTTCTTTTCTCCTCCTTGTGAGTGACTCTGGGTGAGTATAGAGACCGCTTTTGGATTGTAATGTCACAGAAACAGAATGGAGCATGTCATAAATCCTTGGGAGGCAAGATAACTAGATAGACAAGGAAGAGGCCCTGACCACTTTTACTCTTAGATGGTGTATCTGTTGATTCGATCAAAAGGAAAGAGAACATGAGCCGTCATTACCTAATTTACAATTCCAAAGGCACTCGATTTTAACATGTCTGTATAAAACATTTCTTCTTTGTTCGGAAGCTCAGACCCTGGATTCCTGAGTGTTGAGCCTCAATTGACCTGGGAGGGAAAAAACGTGGGGGGGGATTATCATTTACAAGGTTTTATTACAAGTCAAACATCATCCTCCTTTAGCAGGTAAACAAAATTAACTACTAACCACTGAGAAAGAGCCAAATTCATTCTTGGCTGCTGACTTTCTTCTGGAGGCTCCTCTTTTTCTGGGTTGGACTCTTTCTTGAACATGTACGGTTTCACCACAATTTGTTGTCCAGCAGCCATTTCTCCCACAAACTAAGCCATTACCATGGTTGTCCTCACATCTTCCGTATAGCAGGAAGAGGTGAGTGGCGCAAAGACCATCTTTGGGTGGCGCACACAGTAGCTCCTTTCCATTTAAAGGGAAAGGCACTCAAACCGGCCACCTAGAGCAGGGCTTGGAAACTGGTGTTTAAAGAACTCTGCTGTGCTCAACCCTTTTTTTGGACCAAAGCACATTCATTACTTACATTCCATTTAGACATCAAGGAACCATGTCAAGAAGCAGAAATGACCTGTAATATGGGATCTTTAAGGCTGTTAATAACACAAGGCCATGATCCTTTCATATGGGTCACCGTGTGGCTGCGGCCTCATGTTTGGTTTGCTGCTGTGGCATTTTACTCATTATTGGCATTGTCTGTCACTGTCAGCCTGTTCTATCTATCTATCTATCTATCTATCTATCTATCTAGAAAGAGATGTAAACATAAACTGCTACAATGTGATCAAGATGTGGGGAAAAAAGTATATGCATCCCATTAGCTATATTTGTATAATGTGTTCCATTTATGTCAACTTGCCTCTTGTGTTTTACATGTTTTCTTTTTCATTTTTTTTTTTAATCTTTTGAATGTTTTGAGTTACTTGAGTTTCTCACTAGAAATCTCATCTTTGCTAGATGAAAAATATGATTTACGCAAAATGCGACACTTTCAATATTTTCAAGAGGGTCCTGATCCCTGTGTGTCCTCTTCTCTGTGTCAGAAGGTAGTCTGGAGGAGCAGAAAACGCTGAACTTCAAGTGGAACACATCCAGCCTCTGGGTGTCCATGCAGGATGTACCATACTCACTCAGGAACATCAAGCCTCTCACCACCTGCCAGGTACACACACCCTCGGTCTGTTTGTCCATCTAATGATGTACAGTATATTTTGTCACTGAACAGATCCTGCTAAATTATGACAAAATAATTTGAGTGTAAGAACATGATATTCAGGCTGAGACAATATAGTTTTACCCATAATGATTTTTATTCTATTTTATTACCAGCACAAGGAAGCGTGGCACAAGAGAGTATTTCAACAGGCTCTATCCAACCATCTTCCAGATCAGCCTTCAGAGATCCTCCTAATGGCCTAACAACTGAACTACATGGCAATGCTGAGTATGATCCATCTCAAACATTTGAGGAAGCTCTCCCTGATGTGGGGGATTGGACATATGATGATGGACATATGTTCAGTGAGGGATTTGAAGAGGGTTTCAGTGAGGAGTGTGCAGCAGAGTCAAATTTCAAGGACACAACAGACAAACCGTAATATGACAATGCATCAATAACTGTGGCAGAGGGCAATCATTTTGTTCCCTTATTGGAAACCTCTGCCAATACAGTAGTTTCCTTGGATTATATATTGGGTAAAGCTGTTTTCCATGACTTGACATCTGTGCCTGGCATTGTGATTGCAGCTCATTTCCCAAACACACTTGGAAAGTCCTAACCCATTAAGACTGAACTGGTCCAAGAAGCCACAAATCGAATGATCGTTCATTGAAATAACATGCTCTGAAAATGCACATGACCCACACATCTGACCACTTGCCATGAATGCTTTGTAGAATTACAGGTCCATCAAAACAAGAACCAACAGACTCAGAAACAGCTTCTTCCCACAAGCCATCACTGAACACAAATGAACACTGACACACACGAACACACACACACCCACACTCACACACACTGAGCAATAACTGTAAATACAATCATTGCATTGTATACAAAAAACACTGTACATATTTATCTATTTATCTGTTTTTTAATATCCTACATTGCACTAAATGCCTTGTACTTTTTTTTTACCTGTACTTTTTACTATATTTATGTTGTGTGGACACTCGGTTTCTGCTAAAAAAGTTTTTGACAATAAAAAGGATTCTGATTTCTCCTGCGGGAGCGTTTTTTGTTACTCTGTGTTTCATGTTGTTTGTTGTCATGAGAAACTGCAAGAGTGCTGAGAGGAGATGGAGAAAATCTAAGTTAACAGTTCACTATGAAATATTACGTGGACACCTCAAAATCTGTAACACAGTCAAACAGGCAAGAATCTCCCACTTCCAAAAACTAATCAATGACCATAAAAACAACCCAAAATTCCTCTTGTCCACAATCGACATTTCAACAAACACATTTTAATAGATCCTCCAAAATACCAAATGACGCCCTTTGCGAGGACTTTGCAGACCACTTCAGAAGTAAAATAAATGACATCAGATCGAGTCTTTTACCTCAAATGTCGACACACCCATATCATTGATTTTACCCAAGGAAACACTGGAGAGTTTTGCCCTGGTTGATGCGAGGACACTCGGACCAGTGTTCTTTAAGTAAAGCCCACAACCTGCCTAGTAGACCCAATTCCCACTTCATTTCGTGGATTCTTTGAGGATCAGCTGTTATATATGGTGAATTGCCCTCTTCAGATGGGAGTCTTCCCCAACCCCCTTTAAAACGGCGGTGGTGAAGCCCATTCTGAAGAAGAGCAATGTAGATCCCAATATTTTTAATAATTATCAGCCTGTATCCAACTTACTATTTTTAAGTAAAATCTTGGAAAAACTTGTTTTTAATCAATTTAATGTCTTTTCAATCGCAAAACAACATTTTAGAGCGGTGTCAGTCTGGTTTTAGGATGAACCACAGTACCGAGACAGAACTTTTAAAGATTTTAAACAACATCAGGCGCTACTTAGATAACATGAACTCACAGTCTTGGTACTACTGGATCTAACCGCTGCCTTCGATACAGTAGATCATCCATTTTTATGTATCCTTGTCCTTTTTTACTGTTTTAGTTTGTCAGTTTTTAGCAGTGTTTCCTCATGAGGACCTGCAAGACTTGGAGTTGTCTCTGGTCTGCTGCTGGGGGTGCTGTGCCATGGACGGTTTCGGCCTGGGTGGCTCGAGGGCTCTGCACCTTGGTGCGGGGCCTCCTGTCTGCCTGGGTTGGAGTGGTCTCTATGGTGGCGCTCCCTGCTGCCTCGGACCGTGATCTCTCTCAGTGTGGCTGGCCCCCAAAGGTAGCCTCTTCCTCGCCTCAGGTCTTGGTGCCCGGCCATGTCTCTTTAGTGACAGCTCTGTGTGTGTGTGTGTGTGAGTGTGTGAGAGTGAGAGAGAGAGAGCTGGGCAGAAAGGTTAAAATCAAATAAATAAATAAATATAATTGGGCCAACAACGCCACCTAGGATTTAGTTGAAGCCTAGGACCTCTTTAAAATAATCAAGATTAAAATTTGGATAAACATTTTAAAAGTTTCTTTTTAACTGGGGAGAGCAGTTAAAAACTAGTGGTGCTTTAAAATAGTGAACACAATCAAAATAGGTGAAACAATATTTATTTTAAAAGGTCTTAAAACTAAAAGTTCCTCCCTAAAGAACTCAAAGGGTACAAACAGCTAAAACAGCTAAAATAAATAAAATAATGCTGTAACACAGGGCAGGAGGTTAAACAATAGTTTTGTGTCTCTTCAGACGTCCACTTTCGGTTGGCCTGGCTCCTTCCTCTGGCACAGCCTGTAGAGAAACTCAGAGCCAGTCAAACGTCCTTTTTACTCTGACACAGTTCTGCACACTTTGCGCCACAACAAACACTGGTCTTTAATGGGACTTACACAGAAGGGATAAGTGTTACCTTCTCCCACTTGTAGCCACTAGTGATCAGTGTTTATGTTTTCTCTGTGTATGTGGTCTCAGACTTCGTCCAGGTCCATGTCGCTGCCATGCTTTTCCTCCTGTTGTGCTCCGCTGTGCATTGTTGAGCTCTGTTCTCCTCATGCCTCTCACTCCATTGGGCTCCATTGGGCCTCTTGGTCTCTTTCTGTCTCCCATGGTCTTTCTTGGTCTCTATGGTCGCCCTCTGTCTCTCTTCTGCCCTTCTACCTCTTTTATCTAACCTTGTCCAAAACATTGTGGGTCTCCAGGTGTAAGTCCTTACTCTTAATTACACAATGGCGGAAGTAAAAACAACGTTAAAACACACACCACATTTTAAAATAACAGCATGCAATAAAATAAAGTTAACACAGCAAGGGTTGGGTTCTTTTGATTTTCTTTGTTGTTTTTAATCTGTTGTTGTTTTTCCATCTCTGTGAGGCACTTTGTGCTACTTTAAGTATGAAAAGTGCCATACAAATAAAGATTTGATTTGACTAGTCAAGGGCAAAATCTGTCTGTGATGTTGAGGTGGAACCAGGTCTCTGCTTTCACTATGCTATGTTTGCATCAGTCTGTTTTCATTCATCTTAATTTCCTGCAACCAGGTGCAATTCCAG